>NC_068400.1:31533667-31708667 GCF_023724105.1 Carassius gibelio
GCGTTTTCAGTCCATTTAATGGAAGTTGAGCTTCCATAGTTGTATATGGTTTGTGGTGGATCGATTATGCAGCAAAATGCCTCCTAATGTGAAACAGACTGCAAGCACTGTTTTTTTCTTCCTGAACCTTCTGGTTGTTCGTTCATTTGAAATGACTCGAAAAAAGATTCGTTCATTTTGCTGAACGAGACTCAAAAGTCCGATTCTGTAAAATGATCCGAACTTCCCATCACTACATAAGATTCAAGTCATAGACGCAATAAAACAACTCGTTTGTTTATTGGTCAGTGTCGCGCATGATCAGTTCATTTGTTCAAGTGTCACCGCACTGATAAGGTGCCTTTGTGCACCCTGTGCCAAAATACACACAAGATTTGCGTGCCGACATAAATATTGACACATATCTATAAATAGCATATTTAATAATTTCAAGGAAAAAGTATTTGGTCGCCCTAAGGTAATAAATTAGGCTAACTATACAAAGCAGACTTTATATCAAACAGATTTGTTAAAGTTTTCACATTAACGTTACCTGAAGTTAGCAAAGGCTCAAAAAAAATCTACATCTCACGTTAACCTCTTGGAAAAGCACCACTGAGCATTTATATGACACACCGTGAGCGGCCCTGACTGACCGCGAGGCTTTAGAAACGCGTTTTATTTCGGCGCCCGTGTTAACAGATGACTGCCTGTGCAAAGTTGTTTTACTTCATAAAATAATCACGACGAAGTGTGCTGATAAACACGAAGTTATCGTGAATATAAACTATAAGCACTGAAACATGTCATTCATAACGAAGGATTCCAGAGATTTTCTGCCCATGGCCGCCGGGGGATGTATGAAATCCTACCGCGACCGCGCTACTGAAACCCCGCGCAATTCTGCCTCGCGCCCCGCGGACGGATGATGCTTGAATCTGGGGTTACCAATATAATCCGCGAATGTAGAAGCATTCATATACTATAAACTACCAAACAATAAATATAAAAAACTGAAGTCACTTACCACAGTTGTGAATCACTCCTCTTGCCTTTAACGTTAACCTCCTCGACCGTTGATGCGGCTCTGAAGATTTGAAATTTACAGCAAAATTCTGTAAATTTGAGTCAGACCTACACGTTACCCCAGAATGCATTGCAGTTTACAGCAATATGCTGTATTATTAAAAAACAGTCCGCGGCTGTAAAATAATGCTGTAATTTTTACAGCAATTCATTACAGTGTACATGTCCTTCAAACAAGTCCTTGGGTAATAATGGATTATATTTTAATACTGTCATCTGTAGTTGTAACGTATCGACCTAGGGTGAGTTTCATGTACATTCACACTCTTCAAAAACGCTTGACATATGCAAAAATATATAGATTAAAATCTATATAGAATGGAAGATGTAGACTGTACTGCCTGTTAGCTTGTTTATTGTGCCCAAGAGCATAATGTCTTACTAACAAGCTTCTAACCACTGAATTGTTGAACTGTGTTGGTAACGACGGAACTTGTGATCATAGTTGCTTTTGGGAAATGTACCCCTGTCTAGTTCTCTGAAGGCTGGCATGGCCTTGTCACAAACATTACCTCAATCCATGCCCAGTTAGTCTATGAATAATTTAAAATCGTTTTGTCAGGGACAGGATGGCTGCCAGCTCAGTTAGGCCAGGGTGGTTTGAGCAGCCAGCACCATGACAACAGCCCCTTCAGCCAATCAGAGACAGAAACAGAGCTGCCCCAGATCAACAATTCCCAAACTATGGTTGGACAAGGGTAAAAGAAGAGGAAGAGGAAGGAGAATAAACAAAAGAAAAAACTGCAACAATGATGCCACACAAAAACAGATACGTCCATTAATGTTGTTGAGTCATCACAACTGCAGTTTAAACTCAATTGCACTTAAAGCTGTTTCAGAGCCTAAAATGTTAAATTGCTACACATAAATGGTCTCTGTAGGATTGTTTTTTTTTTTAAAGCGACTAACTAATATACCATTTTTGAACCTTGAAATAGCAGTTTCAAATCATCCTGATGGTGCACTGACTCACTCCAAACTGTTCTGGGAGAATGTAAGTTAGTGAGTGCATAGGGAATTTTAAATTCCATTTAAATTAAGGATTGCTTTACAGAAGCATGCATGTATACAGCTATCCATCATAATTACGATAGTAATATACAGAGCTGGGTAGTAACAGATTACATGTAATCTGGATTATGTAATCAGATTCCAAAACTCAAGTACTTGTAATTAGAGTGAACTACTTTTTAAAATACTCGTAATCAGACTACAGTTACTTTTTTATGGATTACATGATTAAATTTTATTTACACAATTGTAATAAGTTGTTCACAATTCATTGATTCTCCTAAATTCCCTTTTTTTCTCTTCCTTTTTTAGTCTTTTTCAAAATTCATGTTTGCAGTTAGCTATTTTTGTTTTTGTTTTTCATCGATACATTCATATGGACTTCTAGTGTTTTATTAGATTAAATATTTAACCTGGTAGTGGTATTGCTGTGAAATTCATGTTTTTCAATATAGTTTTTTGTAGTGTAGCTGTTTTCTAAATTTACTTAATTATAAGTAATTAATTATACGTTTTATTCAGTGTTACTTGCAAACACTAACAGCAAGGCACATTTGGGTTATTATTTTGTAAGTATTAACTGTCCATACATAGCACTTGAAAAAAAAATTGTGGCTCTTGTTGGTGAATTTTTTCTATGTTTACGTCAAAATAGTACAAGATTAGGTTAATTCAATTTATGTGCTATCAAATAAGGGTTAACACAAATGTAATCTAAATGTAATCCAAAAGTAATCAGATTACGTTACCAAAAATGTGTAATCTAAGAGATTATATTACTGACTACAAACTTTGTCATGTAATCTGTAATCAGTAACTGATTACAATTCATAGGTAATCTACCCAGCTCTGGTAATATATTAACTATAGGGGGCTCCAGTGTTGACAAGCCTACACAAAACTGGAGTAGTGTGATTGTACAATAAATATGTGAATTTTGTTAGTCCTGTCATAGTTTATGATAGAGCAACACTAGGTTAACTGCACAATTTAAACCTGATAATTTTCATGGATTTTCATCAAAAGTGCCAGGTGCTTAAGTAAATAATAATTCATTTTCCCACTTACTGAATTTCTGAATTTTTACTATTATACAAGGCTTTATTGCTTTGGAGACATTTAGTTTTCAACTATTAAATCACAAATTTGAAGCCATTTAAAATTAATTTAGCAATTAGTTGGAGCTCTTTAGGCTGCTTTCTTAAGCACTTATGAAGTGGTTTGCATTTGGCCAGACACTGAACTTGGCTGAACTCTGCCTCTATTTGATTTCACATCAATCTGGAGTTCAGTCCAGGCCTGAGGTGAGTGCAGCTGCTACTCTTCTGTACATCACACACAGTTGAATGTCAGACGTGTGTATTTCAGGACATAACTTATACAGTTAGCATATCATTTATTACAGTAAGAATCTGGCTTCATGGGAAGACAAACAAGATCTGAAGGCCTTGTCAGTGTATCTGTTAAAAGTGAATAAATAAAGTTAGAATATGCAAGAACCTGTGACGTGTCTCAGACAACATTCAGGGGAAAAAAAAATACATCAACTTCAGCTCCAATCAATATTTGTATGTCAGATTTTATCATGGTGACAGCTGATATAAACCATCATGTCATATGTCATAACATGTTTGTATCACATTGGTGTAGTCAACACACCCGAGGCAGGTTTTCTATTTTCACTTCAGTTCGCTTTGCTTCTTCAGTGACAGCAGATGACAAGAAGCATGAAATTACAGGCATTCATAACAACAAAAACATGCTCTCATCTCTTTCATTCTCTTACGCTCCTGATGAACTGAGAACTTTTCTACTTTTCCTTCTCTCACCCTTTTTCTTCCTGTGCTGATTTTCCCTTTCTCTGTCAAAAATCTATCAAACATTATTTTGGGGGAAAGGAAGAAGAAAAAACAATAAATAAGATATAAACAAAGTTACAAAAAGTATTAGGACACTTAAAAATAAATAAAAAAATGCTATTAAAATTCATAATAAATATTATTTGATTTTAATAATACATTTAATAACTAATTAATATATTTTACAATATATATATATATATTACGGAATATGTATAGGAATATTTATTGTTTTAATGTGTCTGTCTATAAAACATATTAATTTATTCTTTAGTCAGTGATATAACGTTAGTTCAATTTGTCAAACCCATCGCGACGTTCTGCGCATAAACCGCTCTCTCATGCGCGCGCCACTTGTTACATATCAAATATTATTATGGTCATATTTACAGAAATGAGCTGACAGCGTGGAAGCTCGTTCTTCAGATTGGAATAACCACAGACGACCTCATGCATAATACAACGCAGTGATTGGATTATACGATTTCATTCTCATGAATATTGATGAGAAAAGCTTGGAAAACTCGTGACGTAGACGTGTACGCTCCAGCACGGCAGCCAATCACCACTCCAGATTAAAGCATATACGTCACTTTTCGCGAAGTAGGTTTAACTTTTCCTTTTGAACCTGAAGAACAAAATTGCTCCAAATTCGAAATTGGTCCTTTTACCTTTATAATAGACATAATGAGTGATGTTGTTTCACTGATGTGCAACCTGTTCATATATGTTTACATCTAAAAAAAAAAAAGTGTTTCAGGGTTTAATGACACTTTAAATTAGAAAGTAGTCCACAGTAGGACCAGATTGAATGGAAAGTCAAATGGTTTGTATCGCTGTACCAAATATTTTTTGGCCAAAACAAAAATATACCTTTTAGCTTTGGAACTACAACCCCAATGACAGCTTTGTACTTGTTTTCCTAATTTCTATCACTTGCCCATGAGAATGTCATGATCAGTGCTGTTTGTTTCTATGAGAGTAACTAGATTATCTGAAACAGAATGCAGTTTTGCTCTGGTTTGAGATATTCCTGTCCCTCCTGAGTGGCTCCATCACATCATGTGAGCATGTGTAGATCAGCAGAGAGCGTGACCCTGAGTGCTGTCTGTCTCTGCCCAGAGGCTTTGGGATGCATTACCATGGGAAGCTCAGCGGAGCACACCAGTCCACTGTCACCGCAGGGGCATCCAAATCATTACACACAGGTCACGCAAAGATGGAAATGGAGAGCGAGAAAATAACAGAGAGAACGGAAAGAGTTCAGGAGGGTGGAAACTGTGTTGCAAAGACTGTTTCATGTCAATGAATGATGCTATAAATGACTGCAGACAAGTTTTTAATCTAAGATTTCCTTTGGTGTCTGAAGGCTCAAAGATTAAAAACATGAATATAACAAATGAGCACAGTGCAGATGTCTTGTTTCCCATAAATAATCAGCACATATCAAATGAACTGTAATAACAGACAAAGCGATATAGTCACCAAGTAATAAAAGAGTTACTCAAACTTGTGTGGTGCGACACTGGATCCAATATAGTCAGCACAGCATTGTCTTTTAGTTTTAGTCTTTCTGAAAATTCAGTGTCAAATTGTGCCTCGTTTGTTGTCCTGGCAATTTTCCATTTCTGTGAAGATATAGGACAAAAGTCTTTTGAAGATTTATTTTCTTGCAAGAAAAGGTGACAGTCATTATAGTCATGGCTACAGATTGCAAGGAGCAGAAAATTTGTTGACTCAGCATTTATACCCTAATCAAGTCAGGATACTTCTATTTCATCCAATCATAAAAGATATTCAACAAATGTGTCCATTTAAAGGGGGTGGGGGGGTACAATGGTGTTTCATGTATTCAGAGTTGTTCACAGTGTTAAAGAGATGGATTCTCATGCTAAACATGGTCAAAGTTTGACTGAGAATTTCTTAAAATCGTACTTCCGGGTTGGTACAAGTTTCTGCGTTTTTTTTTAAGATCGTGGATCTAATGACGTACACGAGAACGGAAGTCCTTATATGAGCATTTGAAAAGTGCCCGCACAAACACAATACCACATTAACCAGAGGAGAGCTAGAACGCGCACGTCAAAGCGCTTCAAAATCGTCGGCAGCGCTGCACAGGATTTGTTCAAGAATGCCTCCAAATAAGTGCATTTTTAGATGTGAGGGAAAGTTTACCTTGTTCAGCTTCCCCAAGAACCAACGCTGGATTTGCACATAGTTTGCTATGAAAACATGGAGCCGTCTCTGTGATAAAATACTTAATTCATGTAAGTGCAATTGCATCAGATTTCTGTATTTTGTTGGAAATCAGCACATAAATGAATGTATGTTAATGGAAACAACACGAAGCATCAGTATTATAGCTCCGCTCAAGGCACGCCTCCGAGCTCGGCTTTTTCCTGAAAGAATAATAAAGCTGCATTTTTCTTTTATAAATATAATAAAACTAAAGACTTCTTGGATATATGAAGGAGGCAGTACTACTCTATAGGTACTCAAGATTAACATGAGATTAGGTGAAACTGTGTCTGTTATGTACCCTTAAAGGTATCTAACTATGTATCTAACTATTTCTCCTGGATGCAGAAGTAAATGCAAATCATTTATTAAAATAACATTTCACAATAGATTGTTATCTCCTGCATGAGAGACCCTGTCTGAGATCCTGTTATCTCTCGACTAATCGAAAAATAAGCTGTTTTTAGACAAACAAGAAAGTTTTGAGTTCTGAAACTTATAGAAAATTTAAGTGCATAATGACCTCTTATATATCAAAAGTATTTCCGTTGATGACCCTTTTAAAAAGTAATTTGTTCCTGTGATGCAAAGCTGAATTTTCAGAATCATTACTCTAGTTTTCAGTGTCACATGATCCTTCTGAAATAATTGTAATATGTTGATTATGAAACATTACTGATTAATTTGTTGTATTATATGTTGAAAATAGTGTTGTTTAAAACTTGTGTGTAAACCATGACGCATCTTTTCAGGATTCTTTAAAGAATATTTAGTTCAAAAGAATATCTGAAATGGTAACATTTCAAAATAAACATTAAAATTACACTTTTACTTTTTAAATAAATAAATAAATAAAATAAAAATAGACCAAACTAACCATCTGCATTGGCTTCAAGGCTTTTGTTCATTCCCTCTCCCACAGATGTCAGCAGTCTGTCAGTAGAAACAGAGTTGCTCTGTGAATGATGTTCTTAGTTTAAACACACAGCTAGAGATACTCTTTCTGCTTCACTCCAAAGAGCTCCTACACATTCAACACAATACCATAACACAAGAGCAGAGGCTCGCTGTGAATCTCTCCAGTCCAGCTGTGCTTCAGACACATAAGAAAGATGAGTTCAAAAATATGATTTTTGCTGATTTAATGCTAATTAATAGCCTTGCAGACACAGCAGAGCAGCACATGCACACATATATGGGTCACTGGTTGATTTGGAGGCCTCTAGGAGAAAACAGAAGTCGCAGTTCTGAGACATCCAAAATAATGTGATGTTTCTGTTGACAATCACAGTAAATCACTTGGTGATACAGTTGCATTAGAATAATTGAAAGAGAAGAAGAAAGACAGATTGAGACTGTATAATGTCATAAACTGGTTCATATGTCTTGAAAACTTGTTTCAGCCTTTTTGTGGATTGTCTTTTTGAACACAAAGCAACTCATTAAAAACAGAAACACACAAATTGGTTGCCAAGAGTGGCTGTCTGGCTTTTTTTGCTCTTTCGGCAGAAATTCTGAGACAGTCACATTGTTCATTCTGCAAATAGAAGACATCACAATGTCTAATTCAGTCTAATTCAGTGAATTCATTAACTTACAATGACATAAATTCATGCACAGTTCTTACAAAAGGCTTCAAGGCATTGCTCTGTGTCTGAGCAAGAAAAGTTTTCAGATAGAGAACATGAAGATATGATATCAGTCAAGAAATAAGCATGCTTAAAGAATGCATAAGAAAGTATAACAATGATATATACACTGACGTTGAAAGTTTTTTGGGTTGCTAAGATATTTTTAATGTTTTTGTTCACAAAGTTGCATTTATTTGATCAAAGATACATTATAATCAATAATTATAAACGTCACTACTGTCATTTTTGTTTATTTTTTATCAATTTAATGCAGCCTTGTAATGCAGCCTTGCTGAAGAAAAATATTAATTTCTAAATTCACACAAGTCATAAAACAGATTTAGCATTCCTAGGGCACAATAATATATCAGAAAGTGAGAAAAAGAGCATAACAAGAGCTTGGTTGTTAAATATATTAAGGCATGTTTATGCTGATGTAAAATATATCAGTACCCTCTTACCCATAATTGTTATATTCAGAAGCATTTAAATAAAGTCACATATATTTGCATATTCAGAGTTTATTTTACTAATAAAGCATTGAATGCATTCTAATTGCCGGTTTATCATGACAGCAGGAGTGTTAAATGTTTAACAGCTTCAAGCAAGAGGCAATCAAGAAAACATTAAACTATAAATATGTAGAAATCAATCTCCCCCACCCCAATGAATAAAACAAAACACAATCCAATATTAGCATACTAGCATACTTAGACGCCACACCATCAGCACAGACTACAAACATGAGCTCCATCCAGACAGATGCCACATTACCATGATATTCATTCATGAGGAATGATGGCACGTCTTACATCTAGGAATAATAAAGTGCCATTTATCTTTCCTTCCCATGACCTTGGCTGATTTGCATGGCATGAGTTTGAGTTCATGGCAGCTGAACTTTATTCAGATTGTAATAAAAGGTTCAACACTGTAATCGGTTTGATCCTTCAGATATTATATCATTATGATTTACAGCATCCATGCATAACAGTGCATTGCAAACCCATGATTTCAGGTCCTTGGTCTGACATCAACAAACACACCATCCATTTTAAATGATTAAATCAATTATTTATCAGATCTTTCATTTTTAATGATTACACAGTGTCTTCTGCTCTGTAGGTCGATCATTGTGCACATTGTTTGTAACTGCTTTAAAGATGCATTTCATGATTTGTGAACTGGACAGTCTGAAATTTTTTTATGCGTTTTTCTTTTCTTTTCTTTTCTTTCTCTTTCTCATATTTGTCATCCTATCAAAATGCTTGCTACGGATGCGAAAACACAGAAAATCAAAAGTCTGAATTTTAATTTTAATTTTTATGACAGACGAAAGTTTCGGAAGCAGTTTATTAACGTAATAGACACAAAGTGACAATTTTTTTTAATGTGCAAAAATTTTGGATGAGAATTTCGCTATACCAAAACTTTATTTTTTTAGAAACAAGCCAAAACGCAAAGCAATTCTATGTCGCTTTGTGTATTTGTGCGACTTCATAGCCCCTATAGTTGGAACTAACTGTTGTTAATACTTCACTGTTGTAAGTACGGTGGATGTACACGTGCAGGTGCATTTGTCATCAAGTAATCCACCCTTTTCGCAGAATGTCAGAGAAGGGTCTGGCTGCAGACTTGCACTTGCATTCTCAGACTTGCACTCTCAGACACTTGTGCTTCCGCTAGCGATGTCACTTGCAGTCTTTATTATTATAATTTTTTTTTGTTCTATTTATTTATACGTTTTTGTTTGAATCTCTACATTAAACGTTTTCCTCCTATAGAAAATAATTCTAAATAAAACACACAATGTAGCTTAATGGACAAAGACAGTGATATAAACGAGTTGTAGACAGTTTATTCTATATGGAAAAATGCTTAACGCGAAACTTTGCGCGTTGCGTTTATTCACCACCACAGCTTCTTGTCTCCATTGGCAACAAGCAAGATTTGTGTCGATTGCAAGTGTCGCAGGTAGCAGAGAGTGCAATTAGCGATTGCAAGTGACATTGTAATTTAGTTAATTTTTTTCTTGTCTTCCCACCTGGCTACTGTTATAAAATTTTGGGAAATTCAAACAGAACGTAAAAAAAAACAAAAAAACAATAAAATAAAAAATAAAGACCGCAAGTGACATCACTAGCGGAAGTGCAAGTGTCTGAGAGTGCAAGTCTGAGAATGCAAATCAGAGAGTGCAAGTGCAAGTCTGCAGCCAGACCCTCTTGGAGAGTCAAACCCACTCACCAAATTTACATACTCTCAGAACTATTCTACAAGTATCTGCAGAATGATTTTCAAACTGATATTTTTTAAGTTAACAACAAAAACAACATACAGTTGACATGCAGTGCTAAAAATATATCCCTAACATGATTCTCATCCCAGCTGAAACATGTTTGAAATAGAGAACAATTAAGAACCTGATGGTGAGTTGATGGTCTTTGTTATGTTAAATATCTGAAAGTGATGTTCTTTATATGCTATTGCCCAAAGAAGTGTCTATTTAAATCCAGACAAAGGAGTATACATGCCGCCAGACTGAACTCGGCTGATTCTAGAACGCTGCCGTTTGAGAGGGACAAGACCCAGAAACATGACGCAAGTTGAAAACTGGCCTCTATAGCAGACGCTGTCTTAAAGGCGTCATTGCAGAGGCCAGACAGTTCTGCATCATGTTCCAAGGTGGACAGTAAAAATACACTCTTCACTGCATTTCATTTATCTGTTGTAAGCTGATTTAAGGGAAATTAGAAAATTCATCATTTATTCACCCTCAAGTCATCCCAGATGTATATGTATATATATATATATATATATATATATATATATATATATATATATATATATATATATATATATATATATATATATATATATATATGTGTGTATATATGTATGTGTGTATATATATATATATATATATATATATATATATATATATTTATATATATATGTGTGTGTATATATATATGTATGTGTATATATATATATATGTATATATATATATATATATATATATATATATATATATATATATATATATATATATACAGTCTTGTTCAAAATAATAGCAGTACAATGTGACTAACCAGAATAATCAAGGTTTTTCGTATATTTTTTTATTGCTACGTGGCAAACAAGTTACCAGTAGGTTCAGTAGATTCTCAGAAAACAAATGAGACCCAGCATTCATGATATGCACGCTCTTAAGGCTGTGCAATTGGGCAATTAGTTGAATTAGTTGAAAGGGGTGTGTTCAAAAAAATAGCAGTGTGGCATTCAATCACTGAGGTCATCAATTTTGTGAAGAAACAGGTGTGAATCAGGTGGCCCCTATTTAAGGATGAAGCCAACACTTGTTGAACATGCATTTGAAAGCTGAGGAAAATGGGTCGTTCAAGACATTGTTCAGAAGAACAGCGTACTTTGATTAAAAAGTTGATTAGAGAGGGGAAAACCTATAAAGAGGTGCAAAAAATGATAGGCTGTTCAGCTAAAATGATCTCCAATGCCTTAAAATGGAGAGCAAAACCAGAGAGACGTGGAAGAAAACGGAAGACAACCATCAAAATGGATAGAAGAATAACCAGAATGGCAAAGGCTCAGCCAATGATCACCTCCAGGATGATCAAAGACAGTCTGGAGTTACCTGTAAGTACTGTGACAGTTAGAAGACGTCTGTGTGAAGCTAATCTATTTTCAAGAATCCCCCGCAAAGTCCCTCTGTTAAAAAAAAGGCATGTGCAGAAGAGGTTACAATTTGCCAAAGAACACATCAACTGGCCTAAAGAGAAATGGAGGAACATTTTGTGGACTGATGAGAGTAAAATTGTTCTTTTTGGGTCCAAGGGCCACAGGCAGTTTGTGAGACGACCCCCAAACTCTGAATTCAAGCCACAGTACACAGTGAAGACAGTGAAGCATGGAGGTGCAAGCATCATGATATGGGCATGTTTCTCCTACTATGGTGTTGGGCCTATTTATCGCATACCAGGTATCATGGATCAGTTTGCATATGTTAAAATACTTGAAGAGGTCATGTTGCCCTATGCTGAAGAGGACATGCCCTTGAAATGGTTGTTTCAACAAGACAATGACCCAAAACACACTAGTAAACGGGCAAAGTCTTGGTTCCAAACCAACAAAATTAATGTTATGGAGTGGCCAGCCCAATCTCCAGACCTTAATCCAATTGAGAACTTGTGGGGTGATATCAAAAATGCTGTTTCTGAAGCAAAACCAAGAAATGTGAATGAATTGTGGAATGTTGTTAAAGAATCATGAGAGGTGCCACAAGTTGGTTGACTCCATGCCACACAGATGTCAAGCAGTTTTAAAAAACTGTGGTCATACAACTAAATATTAGTTTAGTGATTCACAGGATTGCTAAATCCCAGAAAAAAAAAAAATGTTTGTACAAAATAGTTTTGAGTTTGTACAGTCAAAGGTAGACACTGCTATTTTTTTGAACACACCCCTTTCAACTAATTGCCCAATTGCACCGCCTTAAGAGCGTGCATATCATGAATGCTGGGTCTTGTTTATTTTCTGACAATCTACTGAACCTACTGGTAACTTGTTTGCCACGTAGCAATAAAAAATATACTAAAAACCTTGATTATTCTGGTTAGTCACATTGTACTGCTATTATTTTGAACAAGACTGTATATATATATATATACGCACACACTGGCCACTTTATGCCTTGCTTTAACCACCTTCTGCCTTCAGAACTGCCTTAATTCTTCATGACATAGATTCAACGAGGTGTTGGAAACATTCCTCAGAGATTTTGGTCCATATTGTCATGATAGCATCACGCAATTGCTGCAGATTTGTCGGTTGCACATCCATGATGTGAATCTCCCATTCCACCAAATATCAAAACTGTTCTATTAGATTGAGATCTGGTAACTGTGGAGGCCATTTGAGTAAAGTGAACTCATTGTCATGTTCAAGAAACCAGTCTGAGATGAGTTGAGCTTTGTGACATGGTGCATTATCCTATTGGAAGTATCTATCAGAAGATGGGTAGTCATAAAGGGATGGACATGGTCAGCAACAATCAGGTAGACTGTGGTCAGTTGATACTAAGGTGCCCAAAGTGTGCCAAGAAAATATTCCCCACACCATTACATCATCACCACCAGCCTGAACTGTTGAGACAAGGCAGGATGGATCCATGCTTTCATGTTCTTTACGCCAAATTCTGACCCTACCATCAGACCAGGCAACACTTTTCCAATCTTCTAATGTCCAATTTTTTTTGAGTTTCTGCAAATTGTAGCCTCCGTTTCCAGTTCTTAGCTGACAGGAGCAGCAACTGGTGTGGTCTTCTGCTGCTGTAGCCCATTTGCTTCAGGGTTCGATGTATTGTGCATTTAGAGGTGGTATTCGGCATACCTTGGTTGTAACGAGTGGTTATTTGAGTTACTGTTGCCTTTCTATCATCTCTAACCAATTTGTCCATTCTCCTCTGACCTCTGATATCAACAAAGCATTTTTGTCCACGCAACTAATGCTCACTGGATATTTTCTCTTTTTCGGACCGTTCTCTGTAAATACTAGAGATGGTTGTGTGTGAAAATCCAAGGAGATCAGCAGTTTTTGAAATACTCAGACCAGCCCTTCTGGCACCAACAACCATCCCATCCCATTTGATTGGCTGATTAGCAATTTGTGTTACCAAGCAATTGAATGGTCGCCGTGATTTTGCCAAGTAAGACATGTTCCTGGATCAACATCTTTTGATGACCCTGGATCAACATTACTGTCCAAAAATATAGACTTAGCCCAATCCCTACCCCTAAACCTAACCCTACCCACAATTTATTCCTAGAATCAGTGTGAAATTATAGCTGATTAACAAGGATGTTGATCCAGGAACGTTGTACTGTTAGATCTGTGTGTATATATATATATCAATTTTCAGGCAGCAATTTTCAGCTTTCATACGCATCCCCATCACTTCTTGCACACTTACGTCATGCTTCACAACACTGATGCTGCATTTCACAAAGCTCTCATTAACCTGTATAATGGCCATTGGCAATGGTTAAAAATCTTTCTTTGTGTTCACCCAAAGAAGATAAGTCAAATACAAGTGAGATGGCATGAATTTTTATTTGTTGGGATGAGTGGCCCTTTAAACGGAGTTGGGGAACAAAAAACAAAATATGATGTCCTTATTTTCTACTAATCCTGCTTTTATGGAGGGCAGCTGGGATTATGGGTGCACTCAAGCCCTCAAGTCAGAGAACTGCCCTTATTCTAATAGTATCAGCATTATTGTCCTCACAATTTCCTGAGGCTCTCATCTGTGGCCGCCCTTGTCCCTGCACTTGTAATGTTTTTCCATGATGCTTTAATGCAATTTAGAACAACTGATGCAGCCAAAACAGCAACCGGGCCAGAAAGTCCCTGCACATGCCAGGCACATATACACTCACTGGACTAGCTGCGATTTAATTTACAAACTAATTGCTGTGACACACACTGACTAATCAGAAGAGTCAGTTATATTTAACTAACTAGAGCTCAATGGTAGGTTGCTTTACAGATTTATTAACTAATGTAAAATGTGTATTTGATTGTGCCCCACAGAGCGAGTGTGGGCTGAGCCCTGTACCTCATTTAAATTGTAAAATATTAGTGACCATATGTCTCATCGGGAGGCCACACACACTCACACAGATGGCAGTTCACCTGGGCACCACCAGCACAAAGGGCTGAGCTGAACATCTGCCTGAGACAGAGGGAAGCATGCACAACAATGGCATAAAAAGGCGATTTTATTGGACAAAACATCCCCAAGTGTTGATTTTAGGAAAATCATCTATAAAGCAATATTTGGAATTACTTATAATTCCTATTGGCCAACAGGTGGCACTATCATCAAATTAATTGCTAATTTAAAAAATAACATTGAGTATAGCATTAAAGGGTTAGTTCACCTGAGACTGAAAATCTTCTACTCACCCTCGAAGCATCTTAGGTGTATGGGACTTTCTTCTTTCAGAATCCAATCGAAGTTATATATAAAAATTGTCCTTGTTCTTTCAAGCCTTTCAAGGGGGGTAAGAGGGTGTTTGTTGTTAACAGTTTAGAAGACGAGAAATAAAGTGTGCACATCAGTAATAAAACGTCCCTCACGCGGCTCTGAGGGGTGAATAAAGGCTCTCTGTAGCGAATCCATGGGTTTTTGTAAGATTAATATCCAATAAATATCTTTAAAGAGTTATTTCATGTCAACTTGGAAGGTTAAAATATGAAAATAAAAGGTTATAAATTAAAATATCTTGAGCTTGTGCTTGGGCCCCTAAACAGACTAACCTATGACTTTCAGTTGAAATTAACCACAGATCATACAAATGCGCCAGAAAATTACGAACAGCTTTTAAACGCTACTACACATAAGCTTTGTTTTGTCTAATGGTCACATGCTATTTTGCATGTCCACATTTACTTTTGCAGACATCGGTGATGTGGACTGTATCGAACTCTTCAGAAAACCTTAGTGTCTCTGTCCATGCTGATCCACTCAAGTCCATATAAGCCAGACTTGTAAAACAGCTGCTGAAGTGGATTCTTGATTATAAAATGGATTGTTCTGAACCTGGATGCTGACTTCTCATATATACGTTTGTGTAGTAATCTTTTAATAAAAGATATGGCACTCAAGCCCTTACTGTATTTTTCAAACTGTCATGGCTAAAGGCATTGCAGGTGCTCCACTGCACACGGTTTAGCAACAGTCCTTTAGCTGTGTCTACAGTATTCTCAATATATGAGTGTACAGCAGATGCCTTTTAAGAAAATCAGAACACCACATTTCAATTTTTTCCTCAAAATCTTGTTTAATAAATTTAGAAAACACAATTCTGTTAATGGTTCATAACAACAGCAGGAGTAGAGAAATGAAATATCAGTTAGGCAGGGAGGGATGGGGGCAGGCCAACCCCTGAGTTTAAAACCGTTTCCTCATCCTGTGGTCAAAGGTCAACTAACCCCCTGAGAGAGACAAGAGAATGAGGGTAAAAAAGGAGGTGAGGGCGGACAGAAACGGGAAAAATGAGCAGGCATAATGGAAAGAGAGAGTGAACAGTGAGGGGGTAGGCGACCTCAGAGTAGGTGGGATCAGGGAAACTTCATAGTCTTCATAGCAAAACTCTGGAGACTCAGGTAGAAAAGTTGAATTGCAAAGTCATTTGTTGTTCAAGTCTAGGTTATTCCTGCCAAAAGAGATGAAACAAAACCCCCAAATGCAATGTCAACATGTTGGTACACCCAACCCTGGGAGTGCTTCCATTTTTCTTTCTCATCGAGAGGGGGTGGAAGGACTTTTCAACATTTGCGGAGGGATGAGGAAGAGAAGTGGAATCATTTGAGGGAAGGGACGGGGTTTCACCACAGACACCATTGAAACGTATATCAGTGGGGAGTGCAAACATTGTCTTTTTCCTGTGGGGACAAAGAGAGAGAGAGAGCGAGAGAAATTGCATCTACTCATTCATTTGTATATGTCTGCCAACTGATCTGTCCGGTTTATTCCTTTCTCTCTCACTCTCCCTCCGCCCATTCTCAAGGAGCTGACAGAGGAGACTCGCGGTTCGGTGAGCCGCTGAGTGAGAGGTCCTCGGGCGGAAACACGGTCAGAGTGCAGGCTCTGATGCCACCCAGGGACTCAGGCAAGTCGAACACTTTGTGCCATTCGTCCTTCTCGGGGTCGTATTTCTGGACGATCTCCACCATGCAGCGATTGTTCCATGAGTAGCCGCCCACCACGTAGATCTTGTTCTCAAACACGGCCACGCCCACGTCGCTCTGTCCGCGGAGCATGGCGGCGATCGGCGTCCACAGGTCCAAGGCGGGACTGTAGTACTCACAGCTCAGCACGTCGTCATAGTCGCTTGTGCCCCGGAAGTGGTTTCCGCCGATGACGTAGAGGCGGTCGCCCACTGTGCACATGCAGTGCAGGCCACGGACCGTCGTCATTGGAGCCTTCTGAGTCCACTTATCTGCATCCGGGTCGAAGCACATGAGCTCTTTCTGGAAGGTGTCATGAGTTATTCCACCTGCACAACAAACCAAACACAGAATTCACGTCACTTTCTCTGCTGTAATAGACACCTTGTGCGTGAACGTTCTTGGGGAGCATTAGATATGCAAAACAAGAAGTGAATAATGCATGAACTCTCTCGGGGTCTGCTGAGGAAAGAGTTAAGATTGAATAATGCATCTGGAAAATGCACACACCCAAACACACAAGCAGGTCCGCACACTCCACGAAATGAACTAGAGAGGGAAGCGGAGGAAAAAAAAAGACAAGAGGAAAAAGAAAACAGGACATGTCTACAGGGAGGGCTGAAAATAAAGAGAACCATCCCATCATGCACCTGGGCATCAGCCAACCAGACCCTCTCTTCTCTTTCTCTCTCCATCCCTCCTATTTTTGCCCTCTAACTCTTCATCCATCCATCCATCCATCCATCCAATCTTTCTTTTACTAAGAGAAGGGAATGATTGACTCAAACACACACACTTTCTCATTCTCCACTTCCAGTGCATTTATGTGAATCAAAACACAAATAAAGCAGAAAGAGGCAAGAGACGAGAGACTAGAGAGATGATAACGGAGAACAAAGAATGAGGCAGCACATGTTTCATGCATGCACACTAATGCTCATGTGAGTGCAGAGCTTAATACTCCACTGCTTCATGACCTATATAACTGACTGAGAGAGAGAGAGAGAGAGAGAGAGAGAGAGATGCATGCAGGAGTAAGGACACAGACTCCAGAGTAAAAACAAAGGGATCAGCACTTCCAAAAATACTTGAGAGAAACAATGTGGGTGGAGGAGATGAAGGAGGAAAGAAATGTGAGAATCAGTGTAAATGCATAATGTAGATCACCTGACAAATACTTATGCATGCATAAATACACAACGCTCGAGGCAGAATAGAGTTAGACTGTAACATGGAGGGAGGTTTTATATTTAGTAAAATTACAAGTTTTGAAAAGAATTGTTTTTTTTAGAACGGTTATTAACTCTTCTAGAAATGTCACATTGATCAAAATCAGTGTTTTGTTTTTCCAAATTCTTCATTAGCATTCTGAAAGCATTTAACCTTTATAATGTGACATTTCTGAGTGAATCAATATTTAGCACAGAAAATAGGTAGAGGAACATGATTTTATCCATTTGGATTTGACTGGTTTCTAAATGAGATATTATATTATGATTAACATTTATTTTCCCTATCCACATTGTCTTGGGTATGTCCATAAAATGTCTTTTTTTTTAGAGGCCGAGAAATAAATAGTATTTAAAAAAATGGTAAAAACATAAAAATAAAATGTGTATACATAAAAAAACCAATTACTGTTTTCCATATTTTTTGGGGATTACATTTGAATGGTTTCATGAAATTTTAAATCAAAGCATCTCTAACTATTTTCATACAAAATTTATTTATTGTTTTATTATGGAAAATGTGTTTAAAATGTTCTGCTAAATAAATTCTGCTACATTTTTTTAATTTGCAAAATATTCCTTGAAAAATATCACATTTTGGCTTGACATATACTGACCTAATTTAGAGTTACCCATCTAAAATTTGACTAATTCGGTGACACTCCACGTTACACTGTAGATTCCGTTTTTATAAATGGATTTTTCATTTTCCGTATCGCAAAAATAATAGGACCCTACTACAGTGACACTGCTTCATATACAGCGCTCTCATATTATGTTGAGGAGTTCAGAATGTTATTTAGAGGTTACTGGAGGGTTGAATGAGAGTCATCGGTCTTGTGCTCGTGTAAGAGTTTTGAAAGTTAATGTATGGAGTGGTAAATGTGTGTGAGGGGAGAACACAGAAAGCCTTGAACAGCATTATCACAGCTCTTTGAATGTGTGTGTGTGTGTGTGTGTGTGCGCGTGTGTGTGTGTGAGAAAGAGATCACACTCCTCCTACATATCACCATGTTCATTATCACACAGAAACACACTTCTCTGATTCATGTCATCACTACTTCTCCTCTCCCCACCCTATCCAACCAAACAACCAACCAACCATCTCTCTCTTTCTGTTTATCATTTTCAGTGAAAGTAGGACTCATCTACATAAAGCAGGATCTGAGCTGCAATCTTGTAAAGTGAGCATGTGATGGGAACGATCCTGCACGGGGCAGTTTAACACCCTGCGAGTGTGTCTCCGTGTTCCTCTGTTTAGAGAAGTTAGTTTCTTGCCATCTGATAGGGGGAACACACACAGACACACACACTGATCTATGGAGGATCAGTTTGTGTGTGTGGTGAGAACATCTCATTCGCACCCTCCAGATATTCCTCTTCCTGTCAGCGACACCTTACCAGCTACCTGATCTGTGAAAATGTGTTTGAGAATGAGGATGCGGATTTGTGATTAAACTCTACTTTTTTTCTCTCTCTAACTTATTCGTATATTAAAGGTGAAGTTTGTGGTTTTCATTAAAACTAATATATTAAAATGATCAGAATCAAATCGAAATACAACTGGAATGAATTGGTTTGAGGCTGACTCCTATAACAAAATTCCCAAAAAATGTATCATATCTGACACAAAAATATTAAGCAACACAAATGTCTTGCATATTGATAATAATAGAAAATGTTACACAAGCATGAAATCAGAATAATTTCTGAGGAATCATGTGATACTGAAGACATTAGTAATGGCTGCTGAAAATTACGCTTTGTCATCAAAAGAATAAATTACATTTTATATTAAATTAACATAGAAAACCGTTGTTTTATAAATTGTAATAACATTTTTACCGTATAAATGCAGCCTTGTTGAACATGAGACGATACAAAAACATCTAAAAATCTTCCTGTAGTAGTGTACATACATAACTAACAAACATACAGATGTGTGACAGGTACCTGAAATGTACATGTATCCTCCGTAAACAGTGCCTGCGTGTCCGTAATGCGGCTCGTTCATTTTAGCCACATAAGACCATTCATTTGTTCTGGGGTTATAACACTCCACAGTTGCTAGAGAAAGACAAGAGACAGTGAGAATTAGAGATGAAAACAAGGTCTTGAATGCCAAGAAAGATGACTAGACTAACAGCTGAGTTAATGTGGATCCAGGAAGAGGTCTAAAGGGGACAAAAAATGAGTTCTTGTACATTAGTCATGCTCTCACAAACAGAGAGAATAGGGACACTTTAGTGCTCAATTATACACAACCAAACTAGTGTACTTTCACAGCACACAGAACAGATGCAATTTAGATTCTGATGACCATTAATATAGATTTAGTGACATTTTCCCACAGAGATGATGATCTGTTATTAACCATTATTGAAGGAGGCATACAATATGAACCCAATAATGGTACAAAGACCACTGTATCCACAGAAACCACTACTTCATCTGCTTAATATTCACAAAAACACGCTGCTCTTATCTAATCTCTCTGAATCAGAAGCAATGCTTTTCATTGGTTTATAAATGTATCTGTCCACCCAGATCAGATGATAAAGAGATGATCTGATGCAGACAGATGATATATTAATTTCTAGTTCTCTTTATCCAGGGTAAATCAGAGATGGGAAAAATAGCATTTTTGGGGACTTGTCTGATTCTGGAATAGATGTTTATTCAGAATATGTCACTCTTAAATAAGAGAATATAAAACCAATCACAGAACTAGCTCTTAATGCTGCCTTTGGCTAAAAGATAAAAGGATAAGAAACTGTAGCAACATAAAATGTAGCTTCTCCAAGTACTTATTAACAGTTTAATAAACCAACTGTATTTCATTTCCTAAACAGCAGCAGGTAGAAAATGAGTGGTCCGAAAATGAGCAATGAAGGTTTATGGCTCCCTCCCTGGGTTTTTAAGATGATAGACAATTTGTTCATCATATATACTTCACAACAAGTTTACGGTGTACAGAAAGTTTCTACAGTATGATCAACAACAGGAGAGTCTGTGTCTGTTCTGATTCAGAACCAAAAATACAACCTCATACGCTTTATATCTGTAAATGAATGAGCGAGACAGCACCAACTGTGATCTTAAATATCACTCACAACATTCATTCACTCAGTCCTCATTTATCAGGATCTTTCACTCCACATTTTTAAAACAAGTTAAATAGGAAGAAAAAAAAAACGTGCTTTTAGCTTTTAAAATCGATCACTTGTCATTCATATTTAACTGCAGTAATGGAAAATTCCTGCAAATCCTGTACTGAGCGTGACAAATCAAACACACTGGGCAGTAATATTAGACTGCAGGCAGAAAAAGATTAAATTCAACTCAAAGCAATAAATTCCACTTGACCGCCATGACGGGGGTCACTATAGAAACATGGGCGACTGAGTGCTAGGGGCTTGAACATCGTCAGTGTGTGTGTGCGTGTGTGTGTATGTGTGTGTCAAAGTGAATTGCATGAAGAAAGCTGGAAGTAAATTTTTTTTGTTGCTTTTTCTCAGTCATGCTGTGGAAGTGAGCGTGTCAGAGTCCATTATCAAACCTCTGTAGTGTGACATCCATGTGTGTTTTTGTCTCTTTCCTGTCCTTTTTGAGGTGCTGTACATATCTGGTGTGAGTGTGTTTGTGTGCATAGTTATGGGGATCATTGCTGTAGATTATTCAAGGTTCATTTTTGTTTGTGTGGATATTAATGTGTTTGCCCAATGCTCTGGTGTCCTGCTATATTGTGTTGCCCCTGCATTTTAATTACCCAGGTTGCACGGAGGCATTCACCCTGTGAGAACGATCATCTCTGGTTAAGCTCCACCTTTGCCTGATGCAGTCATACAACCATAGCCGCTGGAATAATGACTATAAAGCACACTGTTCTGACATAAAACCTGTATACTATTAATATTTTTGCTGAAAGCTCTTTTTACCCCGATGCTAATTAGTTTTTGAGTTTCACTGGTGCTCTATCCATGTGCATCACCAATGATTCCTCACTTTCTGTCATTTCTGGGGCATGCAAACTTCTGTTGCCTATGGTGATCTAAATGCTATCTGTCTTGAATACATATTAGAAGGCATAATAAATACTATAAGTATAATCAACAAATAATTATCAAATAACTAAATGATGCACTGCAGTTAATAAGCACTAAATAACATTATTATACCACACTAAATAAGATTTTTTTTTTTACAGCGCTTTTTCAAATCCTGGCATAACTAAATTCTACAATAAAAGGATGAATTTGACCTCCTTCAAATGAATGAGAGAAATGTGTGGGTGGCTCAACTGGTTTTGCTTTAGGATTTTACACTTGACATAGAGTTGTGACCCAAAAAGTACCAGAGTTGCTTGCAGTACACAGTAAACAACAATATCCTTAAAACAAATATTACAGCTAACTACATATGCTCAGCAATATGCAGAAAAGTAATTATCATGACATAGACTCAATATGAAAATGGACTATCACCCCATTCATTTTCTAAATGCAACTTTCTGATCTTCTTGTAAACAATTCACCCCTGCAAGGCATGCATACATTTATTTCTTTGTTTATTTTTTTTAATTCTTCATCAAAATGTCAGTTTTATCATCCGGTGATCTGACAGCCTTGTCTCTGGTGATGTATGATGGACTTTACCAACTGATGCACTGCAAGCTCACATTCAGATCTGCGTTAACGCAATGAACAACTGATGGATAGTAGGGCAGCACGAGAAACCGAAAGGAAATTGCAATTCTGTGATCAGTAGTAAATCTCCATCTGAAGGCCAGAAATCAGCTTTAGAAGAAACTGGTAACTGAACTGCTTTCATTGATTCAACGGGACTAATAAACACAGGACTACGACAATATATGATTTATTGGAGTACTTATTTTAATCATTTTAATAATTTCAATGCTAAACGACATAGCCTTAATCACTGTTCAGAATACTATAAAACATGTGTGCCTTGTTCTGTTTAAGAAGCCACATCATCTCACAGAAAGATCTATTTCAAACACTCATTGTAAAGTGAGTTTGGCGTAAAAACATGTTATTAAATGTAGTATTTTCACATGCTTTCAGATGGAGCAGAATTTACTACATAGAGCTGTAGTTCACGGAGAAGCTACCCAACTAGCTGTCATTAATCACAGAATGATATCTTCGATTTCATTATTTCGCAAATAAAATTGTCTGCAATAATGAACGCACGGCTTGTCAGTGAACTACGGCTCTGTGAAGTAAATGCTGCTCCATCTGAAAGCATGTGCTGCAGATTTAATACTAATCACAGAACTGGCTTTACTGACAAGATGCGCATGACTGTTGCATAAAATTATTGTGCATCTCTAATGGATAGAGCTATTTCTGCACTCTGCTTTTAAGAAATTATCTGCTGCTACTTCAGTTACACTGCAATTTTACGTTGTGTTAGTGTCATGCTCTCAGCATTCCAAAATTCACATTACAAAACACAGTGGTGTTAGCACAAAACGCGTTGATCCTAACTGCACGCAAATGAGCATTTAATGTAGTCTTGGTT
This sequence comes from Carassius gibelio, assembly GCF_023724105.1. Lineage (NCBI taxonomy): Eukaryota > Metazoa > Chordata > Actinopteri > Cypriniformes > Cyprinidae > Carassius > Carassius gibelio. Next base: position 31,556,990 of record NC_068400.1, read on the forward strand.
GTAATTTTTATCTTGTTTTAGCTAGTCCATGGTTGTGAAGGTGGAGGGGGAGTCAAGCCCATGTTTGTATCTGCCTAATTCTGCTAGCTTCTACAGAAGTGACGTAAGTGAAGTTTTTTGAGTCACGACCCACCAGTTGAGATGATTAGCAACACCCCTAGGGGGCAGAATTTCTGACAAATTAAATCTTCAGGATCAAGTCAAACATTCTATAATTAGGACCAACCGAAAATACCAAGATCTTTTAGCATTTAGAATTTTTTTTTTTTTTTTTTTTTTTTACATCCACACATAATTAGCAAACTTCAAGACACTCCTATTAATGTAATATTTACAAAACATGTCAACAACTGAAGCACAGCATGTCCCTTAGAAATCGGTTCCCTGCTGTGCCACTAAAATCCCTTCCTGACTCACCCAGCTCTCCTGCAGCGTTTCTCCCGCCCACTGCATATAGATGTCCTTTGAGAGCGCTCAGATGAAAGAAGGTCCTCTTCTCATTCAGACATGCCACCTGAATCCACTTGTTATATCTCGGGTCATATCGAAACACGGTATCCACAGCGGTTTTTCCTTTAGTGTCATAGTTACTTTGTCCCCCGACCACATACAAAAAATTCCCGATCACTGCGATCCCATGCTGGTAGCGCGGGGCGTCCATGGGTGCCAGTGCTTTCCATTCATGTGCTTTCTCGTCAAAAAGTCGCAACTCTTTACTTACAACTAGCTGTTGCCGTAGCACGCCCCCTAGTGTTACTAAATGGGTATTGTCTGAACGGATCATGGTTCGTTCCGACTGCATCACCGGCTGCATGTATGGCATCATCTGGTAGTTGCTGGCTTCTAATAAAAGATTAACACAGGTATTGTCCGTACGCATGAAGTCAACAGTCTGTACGTGGTTTATGAGTTCTGTTGGACTCATGAGGGGGAATCGGATATTGCGCATTAGCTTGGCGGCATATTCCATGCGTCCTTCTTCGTAGCGTAGCCAGCGGCACGCAGATTTGAACAGGTCCAGCTCACTGCAGTGTTTTAGACTGTTGGAGGAAAGCACAAACGCTAGACGTTCGAATGGAAGTTTGACAAACTCGCCGGTGCCGAGTAGCGAGGGGAAATTCTTCAGGATAAAGTTGTTGACGTATTTGTCCACCTCTGTGAGGTTGTAGGTGTTGGCGATGCGCCCCACCTCCACGCAGTTGTCCAGCGACACCTAAGAGGAGGTAAGAACTGTGCATTAATACTACAAGGTACACAAGAGCATCCTCATTTGAAATGGTTTGAACAGTGTCCTACCCCAGAAATGAGAAAGACTTTGCAGAAGTCAAGGACAGGCAGTATCTGGAGAAAGCTAGCAGCCTCTAGGGTGTCCTGTAGGTTCTCCATGTTGAGGGAGAGTTTGGCGGTGTAAATGAAGTCTATAATCTTCTTTAGCCCTATTCGATTCACGCCATGCAGCTTTATACACATCAAATCCTGCTCTTTCATTCCACCTGGGGAAAAAAAGGGAAAGAGAGAAAAAGATGACAGAGGGAAGAGATGAAAGCAAGAGAAAATCAGTGCAAATAAATATTCACGCAAAACAGATATAAAAAGGGGAAAAGCAGATGAAGAGAATGAGGAAGAAAAGAATGGGGGAGGGATTGGCAAAAAACGTTGCAAAAGAGCGGATCAAAGGCAGAGAGGGGAGAGTGACAGAAACAATATGGAGAACGAAAGAAAGAGGAAATAAGAGAGAAGATAAGGGAGTCTCACTGCAAGCTGTCACCAATTCTCTTTACCATGATAATGAGCCACTTATTCAAGAGCCACGTTTGAAATGAATCAAACCACTTTCATTAGTTCAGATGCGATTTCTCAACTATGCCGAGATGGAGAAAGAAAGAGAGAACAAGAGCAAAAGGGATAAGCAGAACACAATGGGAGAATGAAAGAAAGTAATACAGACAGCAATTATGGAAGTCTTGCAGTGCTTAAATGCTCATGGCACACATGTATGAGCAGGACTTTGATGGGCTTATAAATACTACTGACCTTTTATAAGATAACAGAGACAGCACATTTCTCAGCTACTGGTAAGATTCATAGATTCACATCAGCATAAATGTTAACGATGCGATGCACTGATTTAAAAAAGTATGCATTGGATACAAGTTGGCATTTGTATCGCAATGCAGAATTTCTAATATATCTGCATTAGTAAAAAAAAAAATATTTAGATGTGCTATAGTTTCATTATTTAGAAAGTGACCAATAGTTTGTGACCAATATTTTATATGTAGATTGATTTCTCCTCTGTAAGCAGTTTCTCAAGCCTGTTCTCTCGTCACCACTGCTGCTACGTGAATATGACATATCACAACAGTACAGACACCGAGGCGTCAGAAGGCACTTGAGTTAATTAATGACTTGCTGTCAGTCTGAACATGATTTGTGAACTATCTGTACCATATTGAATTGCATAGCATCATATTTTTTCCATTGCATTGTATTGCATTGAATCACTTAGTGTTAAATCGAATCAAAATCAGATCGCACTGCATCGTAATGGGGTGAATCATATCACATCGTTAGCTGCTTCATATGTAACTTTAATGTATTGTATCGATGGCTATGCATCGGGATACTTACTGCATCACCCTCAGTTACATCCCTACTATATACACATTCCATACACAACCAAAAGAAGATTTGTGTGTTTGTGCAGAATGCAAAATGCACATCCTGACAATTTAGCACAGCTATTTAAAAGATAATTAATGATCACTGCAACATTATCAGGAACTGAATTTTGGATCAGTTTGATTTGGAGTGCAAGGCTACCTGCCTCGATATTGTAGAAATGGAAAACATGGCAAACAACACAATGTCCTGACTAGTTAGGACAAAAAAAACAAAAACAAAAAAACAAGGAATTGTTATGGCAAAGCGGAATTATCAGCAGTCATTTTAAGATTGAGAAATTATTCTGATTGGTGTTCAAGAACATTTGTTATTATCAATGTGGAAAACAGCAGTGCTAATTAATATTTGTGTGTTTCTATTTTTAAAATTTCTGTAACATTATAAATATTTTTACTTTGCCTTTTGGCCAGTTATTATTTGCTTTTGGAGGAACACATGACTGGAATAGACTTCCACCAGATTTAAAGGAGTTATATATTACAGGTACTTGTGGTTTCTCTAGAAAGCTGAAAATGTGTTTACGATTGTATCAAAATTGTGACCATTTGTAGAGATTTTGGAATTTCTTAATTATTTGTATGTTAAAATAATATTTTGCCTGCTGTTTTCATCCCCTTTAACATCAATCTGCCATGGGACTACTGATGTAAATGAGTCAATTTGGCTAAATCAGACACATTTTAAATGTTATTTATTATTAATGTGTATGGTCCCTTATTAAATAAAACAAATAAACATTTATAATAAGCATATTCAGTCTTACTGATCTAAACGTATGAACGGCAGTGTGTAGTGAATATAAAATGAAGTGCTCATATTAGCATGGTTTAGAAATTAAGCTTTGAATCAATTCAGTTCATTTTTTTGGACTGATCCAGAATCATGATGCATTGACATACTGATTTTTCCATAGCTCTAGTTTGGAAATGGAGTAAGGCTGCAGAAAGGAGATTGCCTGGGCACACTGATTCTTTATAATTGTTTTAGTACTCTCTCATAATAGTTTTGTGTTAAAAATTCATTCAGGATTTGGTAATATGCAGTATTAAATGGTATAACTATTTAGGGAATAGCTGAACTCAATTCAAATAATAAAATGAAGTCCTTTCCATCAAATATATTATCTCTGAACATGCTTTCCCAAATAACCCAGAGCAAATCCCTTGCTTTCTTATCTTTATTCCACCTCTCTTGCTTTGTTCTTTCTTCCCAAGAAACAGAGTGCGCTTCTGAGAGACAGAGAGAGAGAGAGAGAGAGAGAGAGAGGGCGAGTGAGGGAGGGGGTGAACTGAGGGAAAATCAGGAACATTCTGAGCTCTGAGGGAAGTCTCTAGTGTGACTAAATGAGATTGACATGTTACTGATATTTACATGATTAATGAACTAAAAAAAGGGGGAAAAAGCAAAAGAAGATTAAAAGTGACAGTACTAAACAAAAACAAAAACAATCCTGTATATCTGATTAGTACAGAATAGTGCATCAACATTGTCTGTCCATTAATAACTTAACTGGAGTCTCTCTTCACTTTCTCTTCTGTCAAACAAACGTTGAATTCTCGGTCCCAAAACACCTTGTTTTTATCGTCTTCCTTCCTTCATCCCTTCCTCACCTGGAAACTTGGCTTTACCTCACCCAATCCTTTTTTTATCCCATGTCTTGTTCTCTCACTCACCTGTAAACATGGCTTTAAAGTAGTCGCTGGAGGAGGCCATCATGGCTCGGTGAACAGGAAACGCCTCATCCCCATCTCCTGCCACCAACGTGACATCACACAGCAGGCCCTCTATCCTCAACTGGTCAAAACCCTGAAAGACAGAGGGAAGAAAATAAAACGGAGGAAGTGAGAGGACTGACGAGCATTTCAGTAATGCACTTAATGAATTCACAGAGGAGGAGGAAAAAGAAAAAACACTACAGCATCTGTTTTTATCACCCATAAAAACAGAATGTGAATGTTAAGGAGCTGTATCATTACTATGTGTCCCATGAGCATCATTTCTGAATAAAAGATTGTGGGGTTAATTAATGAACAGGAGGTCAGATGCATGAGGGGACTGCAGCAGAGCTGGGCTCCCACGGCACAGACGAGCCGTAATTAACAGGACAGAGCCATCGTCCACTCGCACGCACACTCTCCGAGCTGCTGTGTCAGGCTCAATACAGCAGCATGTGCAAAAGCAAACATGAAATAAGGCACAATCCAATCAGTGCTGCACTTACCGAAATTACACACAAACTTTTTAAGTGCCAAACACTGTACTACACAATCTGTGCTGGAGTTAAACAGACATGCCTCGATAAACGTGAAAAAGCCAACAGGCTGTCTTTAGGGCCTCATAACATCAGCGTCTGATAAAATCTGTGCTTTTCTCTGAAGTCGCTTTGGATAAACGCGTCTGCTAAATGTCTAAATGCAAAATGTAGAAGATGACAACGCTGCATCTAATAAGACAGTAAACACATTTTTTGTTGAGGCGTCTACATTAAACACTGTGTGTGTGCAGGTTTGTGTGGGCTATATGTTTGTTGTGTCACTATGGAATAATGAATAATTTATAAATAATTAATTGAGATATTTTGTCAGCACAAATTTGCAGCTTTTTTTTTTTTTTGACGAAATAAATGGATGTACAAAAAGACATATGCTAAAACACACTAAACCTGGTTCCTTGGCTTAAAACTCTCCTTCTGTGTATATTCGGTATGTGAGGACACACAGAGCCTGGGGATGAACATCCAATCAAATGAACTGACTGTTTCCCAACAAATCACTGGAATGAATCAAATCATTTCCCAGCGGTTAGTGATATTGTAGGGTGGTGAGGGCTGCTGTGCTTTAGGACACATGTGCCATGTGATAAATTAAAATTGAAATTAAGTCATCATCTCAGAGCGGCTGTCTTCAACTTCAGCTTCTTTCAAATATGTGGCTCTGGACCACAAAACCAGTCTTAAGTCACTGGGGTATATTTTTATATTTTTAGCAATAGCCAAAAATCCATTTTGTGTGTCAAAATGATCGATTTTTCTTTTATGTCAAAAATCATTAGGATGTTAAGTAAGGATCATGTTCCATGATATTTTGTACATTTCCTAGCATAAATATATCAAAACTAAATATCTGATTAGTAATATGCTTGGCTAAGAATTCATTTGGACAAATTTAAAGGTGACTTTCTCAGCATTTGGATTTTTTTGCACCCTCAGAATCCAGATTTTCAAATAGTTGTATCTCAGCCAAATATTGTTTGATCCTAATAACCCATACATCAATGATAAGCCTATTTATTCTGCTTTCATATAATGTATAAATCTCAATTTCAAAAAAATTACACTTAAGACTGGTTTTGTGGTCACATATTGTTTTTCTGTGGTATTCTGATTTAACAAACTGTTTTGATCTTAATAAACTGCAATTTGAAGTTCATATAAACACTATTCACCTCCTCTAACAGCAGTTGCTGATTTCAGGCTGAATGTCGATCAAGTGTTGGATGACAGCGCTCACTGATATTGTGATAAGAGGAATCAATAGAGTGACCTCATCACATCAATACAAATTGTCAGTGCTAATGACATCAAGAAATCACACAATACATGAATTTGTCTGTGCGTACACACATATATACACTCTTATCTCATGTAAACCGTGAACCTACACTACTGTTCAAAAATTTGGGGCAGATAAGATTTTTCTATGTTTTTAAAAGTCAGCTGTATTTATTTGATAAATAATACAGCAAAAAAAAATTTTATTAAAAAAAAAAAAAAAAACTTTTTCACCAGAGACCAGTCTAAGCATGTGAAGAGAAGTGTGTGATTTATCAAAAATGTTTCTGTCTGAACAAACAAAGAGTGCCACTGTTTGTACACTGTATTTCATTCAGAATTTTAATTCATAATAGAAATATGGCCATTATTACAATGGCTCGCTTCGTTTTAAACTGACATGTTATCAAATAAAAATAGTCCACTGAAGTGGACATCATGCATCAGAGAGGGTTAAATAAATATGAACAGATGCACACAAACAAAGGTAATCAGGTGACCTTTACTTATTGATCTGTCTGCAATGACTCACTGGCAAATTCCAATTAAATTCTCACCTTTGTTCCCACACAAGCACATGCGGACACTTGTCAGGTGACCCGCAGGTAGGTGCTAATGAATGTTCTCTTGGACTTTAGGCAGGACTGAGCCCACCACCAATGAGGATGATGATCATAATATTATCATCTTTATGTGTGAACTAAAGCCTGTCTGCCAGAAACAGCAGAGATGACCTTCACAGTCTCTTTAAAACACACACACAAACTATCACGTGTGAGATGACGTGGGAATGGCAGATGGTGACACCACACATGGCCGCCCTGACATTTAGTAAGAGACATATGTAATCACACACTTGCCTGTAAAACCACAGAGCTGTGTGTGTTGCTGGTAAAGAAGCGTGTGTTTCCTGGTTTTGAGGCCTGCAAGTGGGAGGAAAGCCCCATTTCACTGCATCCCAGGGACACCTTCATCATCTGAGCATCATCATCTTCCACCAGTGATCTGAAAAAGAGAGAAGAAAGGTTAATATGTGGAAATAACAAGGTTGAGAGGGTACAGGCAGCACTGTGTGAAGAGACCAAACCGGTTTTGACTGCAAACACAATATTGATTCATTAGATTTGAAACAGATGTGGTGCCTCCTGATTCTTCAACACGAGTACAGTGCAGAAACCCTCCTCAAATGATAAACACGTCACACAGACACATATATACACAACTGAGCATTCACAACACAAAACACATACAGAATGGCTGTTTCCCCACTATTACACAGTCAAGATCTCAGAAACGATCATCTTGTTTTGCCGATTGAGTAATAAGACAAGATTTGTTTTCTGTTTAGGCATGTTAACCTGGGCCGATGTATAAAGAAAAGCATCACAAAACCAAATAAACTGGTTTGTGTTCCTTCAGACGTGGTCAGCTTGCTTGGCCTTTTCTAAGCCTACTGGTGAAAAAGCAACAGTCAGAACAGATCAACCACTGCTCTAGATAACAGAGGAGCAAAACCAGAGAGACACTTTTCTCTTCTGATATAACTGAAGTGTATGTTTAATGTATCTGTGACAAACAGCACATGACATTGTGTCACTGGTAGCATCACATACGAGATGCCAGTTTTAATCTCTCAGGAAAGTGGCACTGGTCACAAAAAATGTAAGAAAATTGTGATTTTGTTCCTCAAATTTGTGTCACGAGAGAAAAGTTTCACATGCATTTTATAACACTGAACTATTAACAGTGCTCTAAAACAAAGGACTCATCACAACAATGCATTACATTTGAAAATGAATAGAAAACAGTTGCAATAATATTTCTCAGTATTACTGTTTTTACTGTACATTTAATCAAATAAATTTAACTTTGGTATTTTTGACTTCACTGAAAAAAAAATAATACTGACCGAGAACTTTCAAACGATAGTTTTTGGATAGTAGACTTAATAAATATTCACCTCCTTTAATGCAATACACATAAATAATCTCTGGTGCAACCGACTGGTAAATAATCGATCTTATAAATTAATACACAAGTGTCTGGACAGTCCAACCTCTGGTGAGTCAATACTGTGCCAAATCAGAGCGATAGAGACACCCCTGAAACACTCCAAGCAGCTCTGTAAACTGAAAAGCACAAGTCAAGGGATGGACACAAGAATATTTCCAGCCAGTGAATATCTATTGGAGTATGACTGAAATGAGTGTAAGAAAGAGACCGCTGAGATCAATGACAGCTCTGAAGGAGTTACAGGCTTCAGTGTTTGACCAGGTGCTTAAGCAGAGAGTGGCAAATAGAAAAGCCACTTTTCAGAAATGTCACATGACGTCTCTGCTACAGTTTGCCAGGATGTGGGAGACACTGAGGACAGCTGGAAGAAGGTTCTGTGGTCTGATGAGAGCAAAATAGATACTAATGTTTGGCACAAGCCTTTAAACTGACTGTGGTTGCGGCATCATACTTAAGAGACAACTCCGTGTACACCTAGAAGGCTTGAGAGGGTAAAAGGAATACAGTAATATACAGAGTAATCGTGAAGGAGAACTTGTGATACTTGTGATGGAGGATTTATCCTCCAGGAAAACAATAACCTCAAAATAAAGCTAAATAAAGATAAACAGGAATGTCTTAAAACACACAATTTCCAATGGTGGGGGGGGGGGGGGGGGGGTGAATACATTTTTACAGATACTATATAATTCACCATATTTTAGGTTCTGGAGAAGACAAATTCAAAAGTCTGATGGCAAGTTGTCACTTACAGTAAAGCTGTTAAGAGACGGCTGTCTTTGACAAAATCAAAGACAAAGTCATTTCAGTTCACAACAATCTAATATCAATTTCATTTGCATTGGGTCATAGTCATACTATTGTTCTTGCTATTTAATTTAAACCTTCCAGTGCTACAGTTCCTAATAAAGTAGCCAGCCAACTGGCTGAGTTTTATTTACTTACTGAAGCTAATTTGTTTTCGCAACTGGTGCTTGGAGAGTGTTAATTCTGGACCCTGTAAGCATATAAAATTATGAATAATTAAAAAGGCCTCATAATAAGCAATTACTCTTACTCTAACAGTAGCTAAGCAAAGATGGCCTCTAAAGCTTCAAAAGTTTTATGAATGAGGCCCGGGACAGGACTTTAATGATCAACCCAGCACTATAACACCTATTTCTTCCCTTCACAGCTTTAAGCTTCATGGTTTTAACAAGGATATCCAACCAGGATATCCAACCAGGATGTATCGCCCTTTTATCCGGATTTACACTGTCTTGGATAAAAGGAATGTGGGTCAGGGGTTTTGGGATCAATCATGCTGCAGCACAAACTCTGGAGGTATGGGTTAACAAGATGAAAGAAAAACAGTATTGTGATACTAATGTCACGATACAGCAACAATAGACCGGTAGCAATTATTTTCCATTACAAAGCATTGGCTATTGAACACTACATTACCCATAATTCTGTGAAGAAATTTCCACTAATCAGATATTTCAATAATAATATTAATAATTTTTAGCGCCCAACCCCTAAGATCATACAGTCTAGCACCAAACCCACTGAAAAAGTAGACAGGCACTGTTGCACTCTTTTGCAACCAAAAATGATATTATGTACTGTATCATGACCCAAGTATCAACATAGAACAGTGATGAAGGAACATAGATGATTCCCAGTTCAACTGAGCTCTAGAAAAGGGTCAAGCAGGTCAGGGAGTCATTACTAGACAACAAAAAATTGGTCAATTGAAAGGGAAATAAAAAAGAGAAAGAGATGCCGGAATTGGCAGGCACAGTCACGACACAGATCACAGGCAGCTGATTGGTGCATTACCCTGTCAGGTGATAGGTTGGAGATGCAGCAAGCAGAGAGTGGGTGGTCCACACCACAAACGAGTGCCGGTGGCTGCCAAAAACAACGAGAGATATAGCATCACTAAATACACACGCATTCCCAGAAAACATGCAAACACACACAGAGCGAAGCGTATGCTGCACAGACACACTAATGACAAGTGTCAATCGACAAACTTAAGAACAGGACAGAGAGAGAGAGAAATCACAAGGGTATTCATTCAATTAAGCAGTTTAGATTGACCTGAGCCTCTAAATTACTAACAAATTAAATGATGATTGTAGTGAAGCAAATGAGCTTGAAGACAATTTGACCTGACTGCTGATGGGATCAAGATGAGATGCGACAAAGACACGCACAAACCTTTATCCAATAAAGAAAGACGGGTCTAATGATCTAACAATCATGTGATGGAGAAAGACAATGACAGATGTTTAGTGAAGAGGGGAGAGGATGAGATTAAAGGCAGTTATACAGAAAGAGTGAAAGAGAAAGAGAGAGAGAAACAGGGAGAACGGGGCAAGCAAAAGAGCATTAGCTTAACAGCATTCTTTAATAATTCTGTATTATGGAGAACAGGAAGAACAGAGCTGAATGATAGGAGAACAGCTGGCCTGTTTCTCTCTCTCTCTCTCTCTCTCTCTCGCTCTCTCACACACACAGACACAGACGGACCTCGACATATTCTGCTTTGATTAACCAACATCCTTTTCAACTCTCCTGGACCAGATCCCTTCCTGTTAATTAGGATTTGATCACGCGCACACAAACACACACACACACCTGCTCTCTTTTTCTCCTGATTCAGATCATATCTCGGCAAATGAGTTCAGTCACCCTGGGCATTTACTCCTTTGAGAGGAGAATTAGAAACCCACCTGAGGTCTGTCTGATAATGACACATCAAACATTAACAAATGGGTGAAAAGAGAGAAAGGCAGGGAAAGATATGATGGGTTTGATATTATAAAAAGTGTTTTTGCAGCTAAATATAACTGGCATTCTGTTGTGCCCTTTCTAGACTATTCTTCCTAAAAAGGTGTAATGAAGGACGACTTTATATCTAGGACAAAGACTTGAGGGAGGGAACGTATACCTGCTGTTAGACGAACCGCAGTTTCAAGACTTTACGTTTTATGTTCAAACTGGAGCAATGCAAGATCAAGGTTTCGATTTTGTTGATTAAAGGAAAGGGTTACAGGAACTTTCTTTCATCTGTTTTCATGTCATGTTTACCTCAGGATATCATGTCAGCTCTCCCCCTCAGGTTATGAAAACAGGAAACGCAAGTCTTTAATGCTCAGCAAAGGATGCATTTGCTTGCAAAAAATTAATCTAAACATCTTTCTATTTAAAATATATTTAAAATGTAACTTATTACTGTGACGCAAAGCTGAATCTACTGAAGTCTTGGTGCTCAAAGTTAAAAACAGCTAAATATTTAGCCATTTTTTTTGTTTTTCTAGCATTTTTTGATGGACAAAGATCAAAGAACAGCATTTATTTGAATAGAATTTTTGTAACAATGTAAATGTGTATACTGTCACTTTTGATCAGTGTAATGCGTCATTGCGGAATTGTTCCTTTGTGGCGAGAGTGAACATCTGATTACACATTATTGACGTCATTTTGTCGATGAATAATGTTTTGTCGATGTCTTTATTTCATTATCCAGTGTAGGAGCGTGTGTGTGGCTTCACACTACTGGAGTGAAAGTGCAACTAATGACTGAGTAATTTGTAGGCAGAAATGTGGGGTTAATTTTTTACGTTTTAATTCATATTGAAATCCTCCCGATTTCATGCCAGGGTGTGCGTGACTCACATGGCGACTCAGATTCACTCTGTGACACACACAAACAGATTTATCCCCCGTATAATGAGGAGATTGAAGTGTTGATTGAAAGGGTGAGGATACAGAGACAGCTGACTCTGATGAAGAGCTCAGATACTGACAGATTAAGCATGAAACAATGAGATCAAACGAGCACATCATGCAAGACAGACAATTCTGTTCATAACTGGGGAGGCAGTGACACAAATGACACACACGAAGAGGATGGTGCTACAGAAAAAAAACAGTTCAAAAGTAATACGTTTCCAATAACCATGCTCTAATTTTTGTAGTCATATTCATAAATTGTTCTCCAAAATAGTACAATTTTTACTTTCCCAAATAAGTGACCCCTAATTATCTAATAGTACAGAATAATGTGACAATACCAAATATATCTGATGTATTTTCCTAACATTCTATTCAAGGCCTAACAATAGATGTTACATCACAAAAAAAAAAGAAAGAAAATGCAGTGATTGAATTTCATAGATATTTTTCAATCTGAATTGAGGAATATATGTAAATAAATAGAAGTACTGTAATATTGCTTTTTTTCCCCATATGAAAGATTTATATCATTAGAGGAAGAAATGCATTATCTAAAACATACATTATTAAATCGAAATCGGCTCATTATTACCCTTTTATGGAAACTTTCCGACACCCATGAATGACTGACGACAGAACTGTAAGGTTGAATTCAGATCAGTGTAAACACAGCTGAAGTCACGGTTACTAAATCGTACCATACAGCACAAATGTCACGCAATAAACACAAACAACCTAACAACATATCCAAGTGGGGAAAAACTGAGATCCCTGCGGCTCAACATTTTTCACTTAATTTCCCAAACTATAAACAAGCATCTCACATCTGCCATTTTACATTGTGCATAAAGGCCCCTTATGGATGAGTGTGTGCTGAAGCGTACCCAGTGCATTTGTTTGTGCTTGTGTTTCCACTGACTCCCATGATGTTGCACAGACCTTCCTGTAGTCAAATAATGTGTTATGCTGTTTCCATTAGTTTTTGAGAGAAACCAGTAACATCCATCCCTTTGCATCTTTTTGAATTTAGTGTGAAATCAAAAGGTCGGTTATCCAACTGTGGCGGCAAATATTTGATTCAAACACACGATTATATGATGCCAATTACAGTGGAACTTCAGAGTATCCGCTCTGGACTTGACCAAGGGCTGCTCACCATTTCTTCATCAATGGGACTTAAATCTGCATCTGTAACACTTCAATCATTTTTTTTTATCGATATGCTTATTATTTGTGAATATATACTCCACATTTGCAGCATGGGTTTGGTAAACATGAGGCCTGACTCAAATTTTTATCTCATCACGTGAACACTCAGGGACGCCCATAATTGCAGCTGCTGCGATTATGAATTGTTCCAACCTTAAACTAGGTTCAAAGGAGTTCTGCATTATTTTTTATCACACATGCAGGGAGATGAACATAAGCCATCTGCTGCAGAGGTTCTGCTTCGGTTTTACAATCAGAATCAGAAATGATCATCTATTCAGTTTTTGTGAAGGAGTGAGTGACTCAAGGTTATAAATTATGGATTTGTAAATATTACAACCTCATGAAATAAACAGACTGGGCAGATATATCAGCATTATCGCATTTACACAGAACATCTAAAAACTACTCAAAAATACACTGTCATTGAACTTCAAAAAAAGCTCCTGAGTCGGAGTTGATCACACAGTATGAGAAAGTATTGAGAATTCCAGGCTTTTTCCATATTTTGCACTAGATTTCTTCCATTTCCATTCCTCCACTTCACCTTCACATTTTCTTCTGACCAAACATCATCAACCTTCACATCACTACGTAATTCCTCTTTCCTTATCCGATCTCATTCTTTTCATCTTTCATTCTCTCCTCATCTCTTTTTTTCTATCCCATTTCTTCCTCTCTCTAACCCTCTTCTCCATCCTCCTCCCTCATCTGAGGTGAAAATTGGATTCCTGCATTTCCTCTCTGATGCATCATGATTAAACCATTGTGAATAAAGATGGTTACATACAAAAAGAGTGATAGTGGGTCAGAAAGGGTTACAAATCAGCTGCCTTCCCTCTTCCGCCAGGTTCATGTCAGAGGAAGTGTAGACTCATTACTTGTGGATTATGGTTTTGAAATTATGTATGGTGTGCATGTCACATTTTTTTTCAGAGGCAGCAGTGAAGGTGTGGGAGTAAAACTACTTTAAGAAGTCATAAGGAAAGGAACTTTACATCTCCTGATTGGCAAGAACATGAGTGAGATTTACCAAACAACACACTGCTGCAGAAATGACTAATTCAATATAATCTAATACAAATCACACGCGGCGCCCAAAATGAACACTTACCAAGTGCCAAATAAAAGTAAAAATTGGCTTTGGGATTGGGAGTTACTCACCAGCTGGCTGGTAGCTTTAATCTGAACTGCAGGGTCCAAAATGAACTTTAACTCACCGGCCAATAGCAGGGAGATTGTGTGCCATAAACATTACCTAATAGTTATGAAACCGTACAGTATGTTGCATTAGTTTTGTCATTTTTCTTGTGTGTCATGAAACATTCAATTTTATTATAATTTTTTTTTTACATATGAGACAAATGGCACAATCACTTTTTATTAATTGAATGCATCCTTGTTCAACAAAAGTACCTCAAACTGACCTCAAACTTGAATTGAGGTATATAATAATAACACTGTTACTACTGTTACTCCAATAAAATAATACCTAATAGAGTTTCATGCCTAGTTGGAATATTTATGACCAGTACATTTTCTCAATTCAACCACCACTGACAGGTGTGGCAGAAAGTTAATTTTGGACCCTACTCACATGTCATACTGTGTTGCACAGGGGGAGCTGGTGAGGAGGTCACATGATCAAAACAGCTAGCCAAAGGTTGTTTCTAATAAATATACTCTAGAACTGTAATCCATACCACTGTATTATCACTCAAAACAGACCCTAACATCCATCAGAAAACAAACTTTCATTTATAGATAAAGAAGGTTTTGTTTTTTTTATAAAACATGCACACATTTTGGAAAAAAATATAGAACTATACCCAAGTGTTTGAATGTCCTGAAAATTATTTAAATCACAACATGGAATTGAAAAGCAAAAATAAGAATAGTATTGATACTTTGTGATGCCGTTTAACATTCAATCTGTAAACTGTAAGAAATACATATATATATTCATTTGATATGAAACATGGAACTTGCGAGCAATAACCTATGAAAATATTATTTGCTGAAATGATATAAAACAAATTAATTGTATTGTACTACGAAACTATGCGCACTAAACACACTTAGCATACAGGACTCCATCCCTACTTGCAATTCTCTATGGAAGAAACTGATCTTCAATGTCATATTTAATTATATTTGAAGCGCCTTTTGTCTTGAAAAGATAAAAAACAACACACACACACACAAAAAAACTAAATCGGTTTAAAAACCCAAAACATGCTAGAGAAAACAGCTGGTGGCCTCCTCCAAAAATGAATTTTGACAAAGTTAGTGTACAAAAATAAAATAATAATAAAAAAAAAACAATTAATAAAGCACCTTTCTCTCAACCAGCAGCAGCAAGGAGTCTGATAGACCCCACCCTTTCATCTGAGATCACAAGGTAAAAATGAAAAGCTGAAACACAGACAGAATTCAACGTGAAATGTGAATGTGAAAAGGACGAATTGCTGTCTGTTCCTGTCAACATTTCTATGGGTTTGACACGGTCTTCACAGGAGACTAAAGCACACGAGACAAGTGCTGGCAAAACAAACATACCCTGAATTTCCTGGACGACCCCGACACCGAACATTTCAGGTTAAACTTTCACCATCATATATGTGTACCAAGGTCAAGGCAAAAGTTCCTTTTGAGCAGCAGATGAGCAGGACTTAAGATCTGTCATGACTGTCTGCCATCTTCACCTGTGACAACACAAACACACACCCATGTGTGCGTCATTCTCTTCCCCCCTGCGGCAGAAGCTCTCCAGCTGTCACTCCTCATCACTCTTTTAAGCTGAAGCCCATGAATTCACAAATATAGGAGTTTTTTTTATGTGCCCTCAGGACTGTGTGTTTGGGTTTTGTGGAAATGCATGCTCGTTCATACACTGTCCACTTAAAAAATCATTTGCAATTTATTTTATTGCATATGGACACCGGTCCCTTGCCCTACCGAGCGTGAAATCCTCACTACAGGCAGCGGGTATATTTAGAAGTGAGGTAACACTTCAGGAGTACACTCGCTTAACTGAATGAATCCTCACCTTCCTAACACCACATGCACTTTAACTTCAATGCAGTCCTATGGAAAGAAACAAATGACTTTTTTTTTTTTTGGAAAAAACAAAAAACACAAACCTCAAAGTCCATTCTCATCTACAATAGTAGTTATAACAATAAAAAATATATATGTTACGGCTACATAATTTGGGTGGGGGATGAGTTTGTATGAAGGAGCATTTACTGCAAATCGAGCTGCTTTGACATGCTGCAGACATTGTCTGAAAATCTTAGACACAGCACATATTTATCTAATTAAAACCGCAGCCTTTGCAATTTGATAGAACACACAAAGCCATATTTTGATTAATCTTGCAGCCGTGATTCGCGCCCACACCAGTTTATGATAATGTTCTGTATATTAAAAGTGTGCACTGCAGTTATGGCATCCGCCGATTTAAATGCTCAGGCTCATTAAGTTTGTGTGGATTCTGACTGGATATCAAAGCAGTATTGATATTGTTCATCTGTGTCATTATAGTTATAGTGTGGACTTATGTATTTTCTTAGATTTCAAAACATTTTGAAACTTCACAGTTCTTCCTCGCCGTGAATGTGTGAACTCTCACAAGTGCTATTTTTTTTTTAGCAGCTAGCAAAAACATCCTGTTGTTCAATATTTTCTGTCTCAACACACACTCACACAAAAAGGGAATGATTCATTTGTCCAAGAGGCATCTCTCCTCCCATTAAGAAATACAGAGACCACAGCTCACCCTGTAATCACACACAATACAGCCAAAGCAGTAAAAATAGACTTTGTTTTTACTGGGCAAGGTTTGACTGGGAGGGGCAACAGCAGGGTCAGGAACTCAACACTGTAATCCCCAACCCCAAACCTTAAATCTGAGAAGATAGACACATACATAAGTATAGTTTATTGATTCTCACTGAGAAATTTAGGAGGACTGTATATGCAGAATAGAGCTATGGCTGGAAAGACTAAAGACATGACTACAGACAGACAGGAGTAAGAAATTATTATCAAAACAAGAGAGACAACCAAAGGATTTTCTCAAATCTAGCCTTTAACTTGAATTGAACTGAACTAGCAAAACCACTTTCAAACGGTTACAGATATAGCCTATGATTAGCAAGACAGACCAGCATTTTAAACTCTCGCTTCAGTTAACTCTTAAATCGTTCCCGCAACCAGCTGGTCACAGTTTCAACTTTGCGCCTGAGGAAAATTAAGATTATCTTGCACTACGGTTCTTATCAGATAATATATAAAATAAATAGACTTTCAAAACTGCCAAATATTATCCATATATTTTAATCGTTATGATCACAAGCTGTAATCTTTGCCTCAACTTGTAGAAGGAGAGCATCATTTTGTCTGAATACATGATTTTATCTAAACCACGTGACTTGTATTATTTTAGAGCTATATATTTTTGCCTCATGTTCACTACTTTGCTGCCAGATGATGGGCTCCCCTTCATTAGTGCAAAATTTCATCTCTTAAATCAGTCACATCTGGCTTTTTAATAGTAACATTTGAAACCTGCATTTCCTATAGCAGCTTTGAAACAATATGTGGAAAGGACTTGTACATTTAAATGAATGATACTAAATGTGTAAATTAATTTATAATAGAAAATATGAGAATAATAAATGTGATGATGTACAAAAACATTTAATTTTTATTTACGTGGCTGTTGACTTAAAAAAAGGTTCAAAACCCATTTTATATTAGTAAGTGGACTTTTTCTCATTAAATTCAGTGGCTTGACGATACACTGGTTGGAAGTCACCAGGAAAAAGCCCAACAAGTTAAGAAAACATTTACAATAATACAACGGGATTTGAAGATTGTGTTTAAAGTAATAAAATGTTTTCTTAATGGGTTCATTTCAACGTTTGAAGTTAGTCGTGCACTGGTGTAAAACGGTGCCGAGCGGAAGCGCTAGCGGTCATGTTCCGTGTTTCATCCAGCATCAGTGCTGCATCCTCCAGCTGCCCACCGGGCCCCCACCCACCACCACAACACTAGCGCTCCAAACCAGAGCGCACGACACGCCAGGACAAAAGACTGCTTCGCCTGCTGTTATCGCGGCCCGGTGCATACTAGATAAATATAGAGCTCATAAACAGAGCCGTGAGAAGGACTCTGAGAAAGTAGAGAACGCCCTATGTAGATTCAGAAAACTAGGCGGTGCGCGGTAGCATGCTAAACGTTATGAAATGGGTCTCAAGACCTCTCTAAACGCTCACAATTGGGTTACAGAGAAATGAAGGGAGGCGACACTGACCCCGAAACAAGCACAGCAGCAGCATCCTTAATGAAATAGTAATAAAGACTGAATATAAACACTCACGCGCCCTCAGTTCTGACGATCACATTTTAAAATACACAAGCACGCACTTCGACGCGTTAATATTACAGCTACTTACATGTATGCTGGCGAGAGTGGAGAGGACCTGGACGTTTTAAGGACGGGCACGGGAAATTTCCAGCTGACGGGCGAACCGCTTTTCCATTTCAACGGCATGTTTTTCCAGTCAGCACCTCTGAGATACAGCGCGAATGAGAATAGCCGTCAAGAGCAAGTCCATGAAGAGGCGACTAGCGCGGGCTTCCATCCCCGGCAGCCCTCACCGAGAGCAGGGAGGAGGGAGAGGAAAATAAAGAGGAAAATCGACCGCCGACACAGGCAGCTCTGTCTGAGGCAGTGCTTCTCTGAGGCAGCTCTGTTTGAATACCGCAGAGAAGGTTAACGGAAAATCGAGAGGAATAACACTTAAGCCGAGAGGTGGAAAGCAGGTGTGCCTGAGCTGAGCATCATCTCCTGAGAAAGAGAGAGGGATGATGATGATTATGATGGAGGGGGTGAAAAAAAATCACCATCGCGTCCGGTCAGTGCAAGGAAGAGGCATGCGCGGTCGGTGCACTGGATGTTCAGCTATAGTGCCACCTTGTTTTAATGCAGGCTGAGTATGGCAAGCCATATTAACATTTATTCACTTATTTACTATCTGTTGTAGGTTTATAGCACTTAATTTTAAAAAAAACTTAATGCTTTTTAAAAAGCATACATAAAACCAAATTAAACTCTGTGGCTCGTGACGATGCACTGATGTGTAAAAACACAAACCAATTGGCATGTGCAAGAAACTTAACAGTATTTATATAGTTCTTTTTTTTTACCTTTTAAGTGCATTACCACCAAATATCTCTCTCTTGAGAGACAGGTGGCGGTAATGCACTTATAAGTCTGCGATCCACCGTAAAGCAAGAAGATGCCTCATGCGCCTGCTGCTGTGAATGCGCTCAGGAGAGTTCTAACAGTTGCATTGCAATGTGTCTTTACACATCAATGTATCGTCACAGATTTAATATGTTTATTGGTTGCTGCTTTAGTTTTACTGGAAGCATGTCATTAGTAGCCTACTAGTACTCACTGATAAGTCATGATTAATTATTCAAACAGTTACTATATCTATTGCGCTTTTCTTAGTAGCAACAGTAGTTTTACACAAATTTCATTTTTAAACATTATAAATTATACTAGTAGGATTTTTTTTATTAAACCATGAAATAGCCATTTTGACTAGACATTAGATATGATAATGTCTAAAAACGAATTATAGTAAAATATAAACTAGGACATATAAACATCTATCATGTAGAGATACTAGTATCTATGGAAAAACTATTGGAATTGTTACTGCTAACTAATGCCGCGTTTCCACCGAAATTACCCGGAACAATTGTACCAGGAACTTTTTTCCCCAGGAACTATTTTGCCCCGAGACCTGTTGCTTGATAACATCAGTCAGCTCGCCTTGGCTACTGCAATTTTCCTCTCTGTACATTTACAATAAAACAAAATAGGATATCAAATACCTGCCTCCTTTCTTTTTCATTCAAACATAATAATAGCAGCAGAAATGTACTTAGTTCAGGAAAATGTGTTTATATATACAGCCATTACAATGAAACAAAATATTATATCAATTGCTTCTTTTATTTTCATTCTAACATATAGATAAATTGAATACAGGTCAAAGATTACCTGTTAGATTTACCCAAAACGAATTATATTTTATGTTTAACCACTAAAGAGATATCAGAGCCAGCGGCACATATCAGAAGGACTAGCCGATGTGAGGCTGCTCTAAGCGGTTACATGAGGATTGAGCTCCCGCTGATCGCATGGAGCTCACAGTCTCCGAGATCGGCAAAACATTTTTACATTTTTAAATAGGCACTGTATTTATAAATAAACGCAGATGAGTTTTAATGAACTACATTCTCGCCTGAAATAATTTTTTTAATTACATTTCATGACACAATAACAGTAATATTTTGAAAATTATATGAATAAAAGGTGGTTGAAATCACAATGCTGCGTGAACTCAACCAATCAGCATGTTTAGCGCCCAAGTCCCGCCCCCAAAAGTTTTGGAACTTTAAAAAAGTACTACTATGCCAGCGGGGACTTTATGAGTGGTATTTTTTTTTATCCGGAACTTTATTTAGTTCCTGGTTCCTGTAGTGGAAACACACCGAGTACCAGCCCCAAGTCCCTAGTCACTTTTATTTAAGTCAATATTAGGACAATAAGTGTTAACAAACTAATAAGATCTAGTGTGTTATCAATATTTACAAATATCTAGTAATAATATTTACAAGTGAATAATTTATAGTCACTATCAGAATAATTACTATTATCAGATTTATAATAACAAGTGAAAATTGAAAATAACTTAGTTAATATAAATAAGAAAAGAATAAGTTAAAAAAAACTGTTAAACTGGCTTGCCATAGCCAACTGCATAGCACTAGTAAGTGAGGGAGAGTCTCAGAGCTCAGATAAGAGTTTAATGACCTGGCATAAAATACAACACACGACTGCAGGCACAAGAAATATAAAACCCAAGTATGATTCTATTGAACATTCAAGAACATCACTTCTGTTCCTCAGTGTTGTATAATGGTGAAGAATTCACCTCTGATGTCCATTATGAGAGACAGGTCTTTTCAAAACATCTCTCCAGCTAGGCGGCGCAAGCAGGGCACAAACTCCACCGTGGGGCTCTTCACCCACTGCCGTGACAGCACATGTCAAAGAGGAGACAGAGGGAAAGAAAGAGCTACCACATTCGTTTCTGCGATTATGTCCATCTTCATTTAAAGTGCTGACAAAAAGTCATAGTTGATGTCCTTTAACTTATTCAATCACTTTCTAGATGTGCTACAGTGTTTAAAAATGTGACCAAGTGCACCTCACATTGGGTCCAATGTAAATTCATTTTGCATTTAAATAAGACGCTATCTACAAACAACCAAATGTTATAATAGTTAAAAATATGGAAGTTATTCCTTTTATTCAGCAAGAATGCATTAAATTAATCTAAAGTGACAGTAAATTGTTGAAAATATTTTCAAATAATTTTGAATTTTTTATCCATCAAAATATACACTGAGCTTAGAATTAGAGAGATCAGAGGCAATCTGCAAGTAAATTCTACTTGTGTCTCAATAGCACAAGTCAGTTAACAACACTAAGGCAATCTTTTGTTTACATGTGTGTACCAGACAACAGATGAGATGCGTTCAACCGGAGTAATCATACCACAATGATCAAATGCAAAATGGCAATGCAATATGTAAAATGGCAATGCATTTCTGTATTTAAATTGAGATTTTCCCATACATCTGTGCAACATTTGATGCAAAATTAAAATTCTAAATTTTGCTACACATATGCTTCCATATAAGCCTGCAGCACAGAACAGATGCATCACTCATTGCTTGTCTTTCTGCTTTTCTGATTCAAATTCTGATGAAAATCTGGAATCTGGGTTGTGACCTTATCAAAAGCCACTCGCATCCAAATGAAGCTGACATGAAAGAAAGCTAAATTGCATTTCAAGACATGACACTGCAATTTTTCATGTTTCTAATCTTGCTGAGATGAGTGTTTGGAGTAGACAGGTGGGACAGGGAAGAGAGGGCTTTACTGAACCCACGGACTGAATGTGCATTGTAGATGAGAGTGCAAGGGTCTGGCCGTGGCCACTTTAAAAGCAGGTTCTTGTGAGCTCAGCGAAGAAGACGTGATCCAAGACATTGTCAAATTTAATTTTAGTCAAGCATGAAGCTCAGGTACATCTAAGAAAACAAAAGATGCACAGACAAATTCAGTGAACATCTTTAGTTGAATTGCCTAAAACAAGATGATGGTCAGAGGAGAACGAAATCATACCTGTGAAGCCATCATCTCAGCAAAATTTGCCTTTCTGACATTGATATAGGCCAGTTACACAATTTGCGCAAATTATGTAAACTCACTCACTTTTACTTTAAATTCCAGTCATGTGATTCCGGTCACCTTTTTTTCCATCGGTCTGGAGTTTGCAGGTATGCAAGTTAGTCAGTGAACACCCAAAAACTGAATGGTTTACAAAATTTAAATTCTAAGGCTGGGTATTTATAAACATCCACAAATTTAATTCTGATTATCAAGTGCTCAGCTTGATTCAGATTAATTTTATATTATTTTATTTATAAAGCCCAATTCGGTAAAAGGATGAACTTTTGCTCATAAATTGGTCAACACTTACTTTTTTTTTTCTATGGATGGGGCTACTAGAGTTAAAGATCTAGAGACCTCTAGTCTCATTATAAGCATCGTTTAAATGAGGAAAGATTTATCAAAGAAAAAAATTGTTAATTACTTACCCTCATGCAGTTCCAAAACTGCATGGCCTTCTTTTTACTGTGAAACATAAAATATATTTTTAAATCCTAGCTAATTGCATTACTCTTAAAAAGGATGTGTTGAAAACAACGCAACCGGTGTTGTTTCTTAACACACCACTGAGTCTAGATAAGGACAACATGTCAATTTTAACTCAACCAATGTGTTAATCCTGCTAACACACAAAGTGTTACCATTTTTCCACACCAATGTGTTATAGTTACACAATTTGTGTCAAGTAAGTGTTATTTTTTTTATCCATTTGAACAAATGGAAACAAATTTGTATGCAGTAAAAACACAACAAACAACTAGTCTATACAGAATTTATTAAACCTGCAACATTTACATAACTCAAAATGCAAAATAGTAAACAATAAAAAAAAGTGATAATTTAATTAATGTTGCTTGAGTGAAATCTCCTGAAGAGTTAATATCAAGTACATATTTTGAATTGTAAAAAATTATATTCGCCATTACACATTATTAATTTTTATTTATGTATTTTCTATCAGCATGCAGGTGAAGGGGAGGTTTGGTGTAATGAAATTTGTGATTATCTGTCGGTCACATCAATAAACGTCACAAGCATTTCAGGGGCATCTTCCATTCAAAGCTGCAAGAGTGCAAATAAAAGCACATATTATTTATACACATAAAAAGTATAGCAAGCAAATGTTAGCTAGAAAGCCTCAGAGATGATGTTAATGTCTGGGGCATTTTACACAATACATGGCACAGTGAGATCTGTTCAGCGATGCAGTGAATGGCATGCATTTCCTCATGTGAAATGCTACATGTCAATGATTAATTACAAGCAATAGCAACTCACAATAAATCTAACAACATAAACCATAAAGCTTTCTAAAGTAGGTTCCCACCACTGAAATCCTGCTCACCGTGCCATTCGTATGCGTGTAAAATGTCCCTTGATCATCTACAAATGATTACAAAAGATACCCTATTTTAAAAGCTTATAATGCCAAATATAAAAAATGTCTTACCTCTACACATGGAAGATTTCCATTGATGATGAAACGGTGAAGTGCGAGGAAACTAGCTTGTGAAAAGAATGATGGCTCATATACTGCAAAATGTGTTAAAATATTCACAACACACACACAAATATATGTAAAAAAAAATGAACAAACCCTTTTTGAGACTATACCAGCCAACAGCAAGAAACAAGCAAGACAATGTGATTCACTCCAGTAGTAAAGCATGCTACAGGCCTATTTCTCTGCCATGTGCTTAAATGGATGGTTCACCCAAACATCAAATTTGCTGGTAATTTACACCCTCAAGCCATCAAAGCAGAATAGTATTTTTAGCTTAAACTGTGGTCCTTGGTGATTCAAAAACTACAAGTCAGTGGCTTACTCACAATGAAAAAAACAAACAAACAAAAAACATTCAGGCAAAACAAAATTAATGCTCCTCTTGATGATATATAGGAGGTTTTATAGGCAAATATTCAAACCTCACATATTTTTACAAGGCTCATCGGTCTGAAAAGTGAGGTGTGCTCTGTTTGGCCAGCTATTCAGGGCGTTGTGATTGGCTGCATACTTCAAGTGTGTGACTGAAATGTTATGCCCCTTAACATATTGGGTTTTATGAAGGAGCGAAGTTGATGAATTTCCTCAGCGACCAGCACGGATCCGCTCTAGGCATGACGAAGTGGATATAGTCCTCTTTTGGAAGGCCAAACAAAGTAGCTTCGCTTTCACAACCAAACACACAGCGTCTATACGACATGGCGGCAGCGGAGGCAACAACAATACTACAACGAGAATAAAAGTTATGCCTTCTTTCTTGGCATGAACATCTGGGCAGCGTTATGCAAATCTTCCCACATAGTGACATAACGATGTGGGGGTGTGTTAGAACGAGCCATTTTAGGGGGATGTGGTTGACTTAAATATTATAAAGAATATCTCTTTGGATTTGAGACTACACTTCAGTCTTTGCAACTTCACAATATCTTCTTTATGCGCCAAGAGCTTGTAACACTCCAAAGAGAAAGGAAAAAATTTAAAATCGCATCATGACCCCTTTAAACTCACTAAACTAAAAGTGAAAATAAATGAGAACAAAAGCACAGAATTGTGTTAAGCTATTTTGATTATCCTATTGCAGTCACTTTACAGTCAGTGCCATCATAAAAATTTAATTACTTGTAGGTTTAAAATTCTACATTTCAAATTTATTGTCCAACTATAAATATTTCAGCGAAAAGTAAATTTTAGTCAGAATTACTGTGCTCCTATTTAATTGAGCTCTGTTTGGCGCGCATGCGCGTGGCAGTGCTAGATCACTGCGAGGTCTGTGAAGTTTAGCAGAGAATCCACAAAGCAGAAGGCTCATGCACTTCTACCAGAGAAATGGAAATATTTCCATGGCTTTCTAACATTTACAGATGGAGAATATACCTGGGAAATGTAAGTTATGCATTCAGGAAGACAGCACATCTCAAACACATTAAACAGTGCGAGTAGTCTAGTGTCTCTGTCAGTAACTACTGTAAAATATTGATATATCATACAAACTCCATATACCGCCCAGCCCTAGGCTTTATGAAGCGAAACAATTGGCATCTGCAAGAAACTGTGCTTTTTTTACATTATTAACTGCAGTCTATAGCCTCAAGCAAATGGGGAAATCCGCTAACAAAAAAAATCTGTTAAAAATCTTAACTGTTTTACTGAAGAAAAAAGAAAAAGAAAAGAGAGAAAAAAACAAGTCAAATCTTGGATGGCCTGAGGGTTAGTAATTAGACAACAAAATCTAATTTTTGGGTGAAATATCCATATAAGCAGCCCTGTGTATGAGAGTGTGAAACGGATGTGCAGTTGAAGAAAAAGAGGTTCACAGAGTAGTAAAACATACACACACACCCCAGTATTAACCTTCACTGTACACATATGGTCCTTGATGACCTGAACCATCAGCTTTGACATACTGTTATAGTCACACATCTCACACTACCTTCATTTCTGCTTTCTCTCCTGCTTTACTCATCCTTTTCTCACGTGAAAGAGCAAATGTTCTTCATCCTATTACTTCCTACACACTCGC
The DNA here is from genome assembly GCF_023724105.1 of Carassius gibelio. Classification (NCBI taxonomy): domain Eukaryota; kingdom Metazoa; phylum Chordata; class Actinopteri; order Cypriniformes; family Cyprinidae; genus Carassius; species Carassius gibelio. Next base: position 31,583,025 of record NC_068400.1, read on the forward strand.
TGCCCTCCTTACCCCCTTAATCACTCTATTAATACATTTCTATGAATAGCCACAGCTCACCCTCACCATGCATTTAGCACTAAATGAAGTGGGTGAGGACAGAAGGGTGTGTGTATTTAAGAGACCGAGAGTGATGCTATTATAAACCTTGCTGTCTTTGCAATCATGTTGACAGCATTGTATAGTGGTAAACGTGGCACTAATGCATGTCGTCTAAAGCGGTTCCTGTTCCACAGCTCTCACAGTTCACCTGCACAGCCTGAAGCAAAACATTACAACCCATTTTTGCTAGTACCTCAGTCAATACAGCGAGCAGCTGTGTAATGTGTCACATACTCATGAATGAAGATGAATAATTCAAATGATTCATACCAATCAACTTGAACTTGGAAAGTCAAACCAACCTTTGCTCTACTTTCACAGAATCAGTTCATGATCTATGAAAAAGGCTGCATGTTTACTTCGATACTATCTGAAGAAGGACACTATATTATCATAATATATTAAAATATATAGGCCTAATTATTATTATAAAAACATTTTCCAGGAAAAAGAGCAGGGCTTCCATTACCATAAAACAGAAATATTAATGGCACAGCAAAGGTAATTGCCATGAAAATGCTTTTAAATGTTAAATCACAAATCACACTGGTCACTGTGAACAGATCTGTGCTTCACACTCAAAGAGTGAGTTTTAATAACTGTGTGGGCTCAAGCAGAGAACAAGAGGCTGAATATATGAATCTTTAAAATATGTCTGACAAGCCATTTTGTTCAGCCTTACAGACTTTCTACATATAATAATTCCTTAATATAGCGCTTTTCTAAGCACTCAAAGCATTTTACATTGTCAGGGGGTAGCTCCTCATCCACCACCAATGTGGACGGCAGCCATAGTGTGCCAGAATGCCCACCACACACCAGCTTGGTGGAAAGGTGGAGAGGAGACAGAGTGATGAAACCAATCAGCGGATATGGGGATTGTTAGGAGGCCATGATGGTCAGAGGCCAATGCGTGAATTTGGCCAGGATGTTGAGGTCACACCCCTACTCTTTTCGAAAGACATCCTGGGATTTTTTAATGACCACAGAGAGTCAGGACCTCGTTTAACGTCTCATCTGAAGGACGGTGCTTGTTGACAGTATAGTGTCCCCATCACTACACAGGGGCACTGGGACCCACACAGACCTCAGGGTGAACACCCCCTGCTGGCCTCACTAGCACCTCTTCCAGCAGCAACCTAGTTTTCTCAGGAGGTCTCCCATCCAGGTACTGGCCAGGCTCAGTCCTGCTTAGCTTCAGTTGGTGAACAGTCTCGGGCTACAGGATGACATGGCTGCCGGCATGCATTGTCATTATTATTAGGGATGCACGATAATATCGGCACAATATCGGTATCGGCCGATAAAAGCTTAAAATGACCATTATCGGTATCGGCCGATATGAATATTTCTGCCGATGAGCCAAACCGATATTCTCCAAGTGAAATAATTGACCTGTTTTTCAGATGTGAATGTCTGTCTACATTTGTAAAATAATAAATTTATGGTAGAATCAGTACAGAAGAGATACATGGATTTCTCTTCAGTAAAATTAAAGTTTAAATATATCAGTATATATTTGTATATATATCGATATCGGCATCGGCCAAAATTATTTTGAAAATATCGGCATATCGAATATCGGCCAAAATCCAATATCGTGCATCCCTAATTATTATGCAGAAATTATGCAAAACTTCATACAACAAGGCTTACATCTGAAACAAGCTTTTTAAAAAGGGATGAAGGGAGAGGAGATGGAATAAAAGCTTCCAAATGATCAGCACGTCATGAATGTTTTGATCTGAGAGCTTTTGGTAGCTGTATGATCTAGCAAAGTATTTTTGGCAAAGCTTAAAGAAAATCCACAAGTAATCCGCATTTGTCATTTTCAAAGCATTTTAGGAGTAGTAGCTCTCTCTCACACACACACACACACACAAACTGGCAGATAGAGCGGACTTTGAATTGGCTATTGCCTTCATGCATCCAACAAATATGTCTGTGATTTGGTACAATGCTCAACACTGCAAAGAGACTCACTTGATTAAACACCTAAGGAAGGGCAGAAAAAAAATGGCTGAGAAGGCAGGAAGGGACAAGTATAGATAAAAGTGGCAGGAAATAATGTGGAATGGGGGAAATAAGTGAGTGGATGAGAAGTGTTGTTGGATGTAATAATGAACAGAAATTTTAACCAAACATGTTACTGACTTTTCATTAAAGGCCCGGACATACCAAGCCGACGTAAAAGAACTAACGGCAACTAAAGCCGACAGTCACTGGTGTCGGCAGTGAAAATCTGCGCTGGAACACACCGCACAGACTAAAGCCGACGGCAAACTAACACGTGCATCCTGCGCATGTGTGAGAGGAACGAGCTGTTCATATAAGCAGCTATTAATAGTATATATTAGTCATTAAAAAGGAGAATCCGAAACAAAGATATACGAGAAAAACGCAGATACACGAAATGTAAACAAACAGCGCTTGCTTTTCATTTTGAATATCAGTAATGTTGATAACTTTTATCATTTTAAGCAGCTCATTTTGTTATAAAAACAATCACTTATTAGAATGATTGGGAAAGATCACATAACATTTAAACAGCCTTCTGTCTGTACGGCCTTCATTCACATGCTTTTGCTTTAATTCTCGGCACTGACTCATTCGCTAAAGTGAACATCCAATCAGAGCTCTTGCTCTCGCCGACGGCCACGATGCAGATTCAACATGTTGAATTGGGCAAACTGCCCAACGAGTGGAACACACCAAACAAACTAGCCCGACTGTCGCTCGCCGTCGGCCCAGCGATGGCGAACAAACAATTGTCGGCTTGGTGTGTCCCGGGGCTTTAGACCCTAAAGAAACATATCAACCTGTGGAGAATGGGCATCCGATGACCCTTTTAGAGGTTTTTCATAAAACCATATATGGTAAAAAGGATCTGTCAATTTAAATAGTGTAAGGGAAAAATGGGTAAATCTAGCAACAATCAAATACTGAGCACAGCCATCAAGTTAATTAAAATCAGCTTCAACAGCTCAGACTTTCCTACAGGAAGCTGTTGCTATGGCAACCTCAACAAGTACTAACAGATGGTCGAGGGTCCTAAACAGCTTAAAGGCAAGATCACAGCCACACTAGTGTGTTAGAGAGAGATTTACAAGAGTGACAGAAATTAACAGTGTAGTACAGAACACATAAGCACATTATCACACACTACGTCCTTTCTACCACTATATGATAATCACACAAGCACAAAACGTACTTGGATACTTAAGTTACAACTAAAATACTAGGGCTGTTATGCTTTTTTAAATGTTTCTTATATTTACCAAGTCTACATAAAATAAAAATAAAAAATACAGCAAAAATAGTAATACTCAATAGTAATAAATCTTATTAAAAGTAACAATATTAATTAGGGATGTCAATTTTCGATCATTTCCATGGTCAATCGTCGTTTGAATTAACGATCAATGAATCATTAACCTTAATGTGTCTATTTGCAATTGCAATGTTTCCATCGGTGCTGCTGCAAAACAAACTGTTGCTCACATGACATTTTTTTATCTGAGTATTATGACCAGTACTTAATTTGATCCTGCTGGATCCTGTTCTGGAAAATATCAGATTTGCGTTCCGTTAGGCCTATTTGTTTTTATTTTTGCATTTAAAGTGCATTAGATCGTGTGCGTGCTTGCATATGAGGATGGAGCCAGGGTGGGTTTGGCTAGATTTGGAGGTTATTGCTCACGTCTCATTTGACACAAATCCAAATGTTTCCATATTCGCAATATACTTGAATGATAAACTATTATTTATGATGTAAACTACTAGGCTTGTACTTCGCATTCGCAAATAGACAGAAAACATCCTCTTCACATGATGAACATCATGAAAATGTCCTTGGCATAACAGCAGAGTGGATCAGTATACTAACTATTTAAACTGACCAGTGAAAGCTTTTATATGTTTGGTTGACCATTTTATTTTGATAATTAACAGACTGCGATCCAAGTTTGAATTTCTAGAATGTGTGTGCAAAAGTGTTTACTTTTATTTGTGCAAACATGCATGTTGTCATCTTTTTCTTTTCCGTGAACTTGTTTATGGAGTGTCGCCACACTTCTGTTTTAAATCCATTATCCTAATTATTTAAGTCAGATATATTTCGCTTTTTTTTTTATTATTACATTTATTTTAATTTTAGGCCTAATTCTTACATAGGCTATGAATTTTCCTTAAAGCAACCCATTTTTACATCAATTCTTTCATGAATTAAGAATTAAGATTTATTAATTTGTTCCCTCAATGGAGTTAAATCATGGCTTAAAGGAACAAAATTTATGAAACATGAACAGTACCACAAATGAATAAGTCTTAAGAATGAATTAACAAGTTGCAGGAATGAATAGACCAGGGGTGCCCAACCCTGCTCCTGGCGATCAACTGTCCTGTAAAGTTTGGCTCTAACCCTAATCAAACACACCTGCTTTTAATTTTTAAGTGAGTCTGAAGACCTTAATTAGTTGCTTCAGGTGTGTTTGATTAGGATTGGAGCTAAACTTTGCAGGACAGTTGATCGCCAGGAGCAGGGTTGGGCATCCCTGGAATAGACTATCTGTCCTGTGTATCGCAGCCTTGCAGCCCTGCAAAGCACACAAAGTATGAAATAATTTTCTGGTAAAATGACTTAGTTACTACATTTCTATTGCATTCCATGTTGAATAACTTTGTGTTCTTTCTATTTTAATGTACTTTTAAAGTTTAAATCACATTAAAAGCCTAATTTGGACATTATAATTGAATGATGAAGCATTTATATATGGTCACTGTCCCTCACAGCTGCTCACATGTGTTTTGCGCATGAGCCACACACAGCCCAACATTAAATCAGTTAACCGACCATCATTAGCTTTAAATCGATTGCATTTCTTATCGACAATTAATAGATTATCGATTAATCGTTGACATCCCTAAAATTTATAGTACATTATCTAATTGGTTTCTATTTTCAGCTAAAATAAAATGTTTTCCTGTGATGGCAAAGTTGATTTATTTTTTTAGCAGCCATTACTCCAGTTTTCAGTGTCACATGATTCTTCAGAACTCATTCTGATATGCTGATTTGGTGCTCGATACATTTCTTATTATAATCAGTATTGAAAACAGTTGTTCTGCTTAAAGCTGCAGTAGGTAACTTTTGTAAATATATATTTTTTACACCATGAATCCATTTTCCAAACAGTGTTTTTAGCTTGTCCTGAATCACTAGGGTGCACCTATAATAAGTGTTTATATTCAGACTATTTTAGATTGCTTCGGGGGTACCGCAGCGAGGTAACTCAGTACCTTTGTGATTCTTCATAAACATAAACTGAAGCATAAACAGAGAGAAGTAGTTCCGGCTACGATCTTCTTCCGCAAGACGCAAGCAGTTCTATTTATTAACTGCTAGAGCGTCAAAAGTTACCTACCGCAGCTTTAAAATGGTGATAGATTTTTTCAAGGATTCTTTGATGAATAAACTATTTGAAATTACCAGCACTAATTTGAAATTGAATTTTATTTCTAACAACGTAAATATATTCACTGCCACATTTGATTGATAGAATGCATATATAAACTGCTCCCCTTTGAACAGTGGTGTGCTTTTCTTCAAAATTAACACTTTTCTATTTTGTTATATAATGCAAAGACATGTGTACTGAAATGTGGTTTAAGTGACCAAATACTTTTGGGGCCACTATATATACCTTAAAAGAGCCATTAGAGAGACTGTTACTTGGCTGCAGGTCTTGTACATCATTCCTCCAACAAAACACAGAAATAGCCCTGTCAATACTGTCCTACACACCAGATGACTGAGTCTTGGTCTGATGATCTCAAGCATGAGTCATCACAAATCCACATGCCCACAAGCTCAGCCCTTAAGTGCCAACTTGGCATGTGAAGACACAAAATGAGAGTAGTGCGTGTAACATTTCAGCAGGCAGCAGGTCGGCTCAGATCGATGGAATTCACAGTTGCCTTTGTTTTTCTGTTAAACAATATAGAAGAATCCATCAGCCAACATGCTGCTCTCACTTCAGGAGCTGTACTGTTTAATTGAGTGTTTAGTGTTTATAGCACTCTGAGCTCAAGCTGTAATTCTGTTGTGATTTACACATCACAGACAGCAAACAATCAGGCATGACTGTAGAGTGCAGAGAACACAAATCTCAGTCATATGCCGGTCATGACACACGCTTATATCATCTGTGTGAGCAAGAACTAGTCAGCGGGATAGTATGACAGCATGCAGTTAGTAAAAGAGTGTAAAAAGTGTAGGTTTGGGGTGGAGAAAAAAAGATCCACCACACCCACATTTCAATACATATTTGTACCAGGGTTTATCTTGTGCTCTGAGATGTCCATTTTCAAGAGCATTTATGGAAATGATCTGTATAACTGTTAGCCACAGAGAAAAGTAGATTGCAAATGAGTATAACAATGGATTAAACAGCAAAGACACAGTACAGTCTTCATGTCATAGAAAAGTGTGCACTGAAAGCAGCAGTTTGAGCACATATGCCCTCTCTCAGCCTCACTAGTCACAGCACTAGTCTGTGACAAAACCATTTGATATGTTTGTCACAATAACATTAATAACAAAAAAACAACAACTTCAATGATACATCTAAAAACAAGAGAGTGCATTTGCTAAGGCATATGGCGTTCTGATAGCAATAGTGATAACATGATAAAAATAGTTACTCACACTTGTGTGGTGCAACATCTGATCCAATATAGTCGACACAGCATTGTCATTTCGTTTCAATCTTTCTGAAAATCCTGCATCAAATTGTGCCTTGTTTGTGAGCAATTCCGTTGTACAATGAAGTGAAAAAATAAAGTTCAACAAATAAAGACACCATTACGTCATAAAGTGGCACATTCATTCCACAACCTGTTGTTTTGGCAGACTGGCTTCAATATAAGCTGTTTTACGACTAACGAGAAAGTTTTGAGTGCTAAACTTACTAAATGTTTTTCTAGCACAAAGACCTCTTATATATCAAAAGATCAAAGGAATTTTGATTCCTCAGTTCATAAGTATTCTGTTACTTACGCATTTTAACGTGTAAGAATCAATGTCACCATCACACTATTGCAGTGGCATATAGTCACCGGCACGACAGGAAGTGCAAATGCTACTCAAAACGCTAGTTTCCTCACCCGAATGAAAGGGATTTTTAGTCTCAATAAAAGGCTAGTAACAGGACTGTTAAATGAATAGATGTGATTATGGTCATTTAATAAAATGAAGAGACCACGCCGTAGTTTGGGATCATTTTACTTTGTTGGCAGTTTCATTTTCTGCCACGGAGTCTGCTGAATTTGATTTTTAAAGTTTTTCATGGTGCTCGTTGTTGTATTTTAAACAAAATCGTGAAAATGTTACATCGCGACCATGCATTTGGAGTTGCACCGTTCATATTGTGCGTGGTATGAAACAATTATCTTGGAAAATTGTAATTACACATGACTTAGTTACTAAATTTCTATTGCTTTCCATGTTGAAGGAATATGTATCGTTTCTATTTTAATGCACTTTTAAAGTTTGGATTAAACTTTAAACGACCATCAATAGCTTTAATAGATTACATCTCTTATCGAACGTCGATTTATCATTCACATCCCTAGTTTCCCGCCTTGAGACAGAAACACCCCCCGTTTCTGTCTCAGAATAAAAATTGTACTATTAATATAATTACAATAAGTATAGTAGTAATATATAATTGATAAATAGGGTAGCATGTTTAGTAGCGTTACATCACATTGCCAACAGAGAACCCAGTCTATATATTGTAGAATCTAAAAGAAAAAACAACATTTTTGTTTAAACCACCTGAGATGACTGCATAATACACACACACACAGCAGGACAAATGTCACAGTTTTAGTGATTTCCTTCCTGATGACAGCTCACATGAGGCCAGTGGAGAAACTTCAAATCATGTGTGTGTAATGTGTTCATGACAGAAACTGATTAACAAAGCAAACCAAGAGGAAGGAGTCCAGACAAAAGAGAGGGTATTGAGAACACATGTGTCTCTGTACGGGGACAATGAATAGATAACATGAAGTATGAGTATGTGTGTGTAGAAGAATAAAATGACATACATTGCACAGTACCTGTCGTGTAGTCCCATGGACATGGTGTCTCCTCTATGCACAGGGTGGTCCATGCCCAGGCACAAAACCCCAGAACACCTTTAAACATCAGCAGAAAGATGAGAACATCATGAGTTTTGGCAATAATCACGATAGGGGTGAGATCTAATTTAATAGACTTATTTTCTGTGGGTTAACACACTCGAGCCATCTTTGACCATGTTTAAACATGTTGAATTGGTCTTGAAATGTCTGATAAGTGACATACTGTAATCAGGTTGACTGTCTCCGTTGGTGTCTTATGGTGCAGTGTGAATTAACCTTTATACTCAACATGGCTGCATTTATTTGACCAAAAATGCTGTAATAACAATAATTTTGTGAAAAATTAATACATTTAAAAAAAAACATTTTATTTCAAATGCAACTTATTCCAGTGATGGCAAAGCTGAATGTTCATCATCCATTACACCAGTCTTCAGTGTCACATGATCTTTCGTCATGATTTGTTGTCCAAAAACATTTCTTATCACAGTTAAAAGCAGTTTTATTAGTATTCTTTTATAAATAGAAAGTTAGATAATGACAATATCTTTCCTGTCACATATTTAATTAAACCTTAAAATCTTAATGACCCCCACTTTTAAAATGTACTGTATTCGTTAAAAGTATACTGCTAACAAAATTCACTTATATAGTTGCTATAAGGATTTAATATTTATAGTTGGAACAAAAATATTGATGAGTCATCATGCATTACACAGATTTCTGTCCACTCAAAATGAGAAATATCCTTCCACTGCAAACAGCCAGAAAGTAAGCATCGAGTCATGTTCATGGCTGTAATGCAATTAATGCCTATTTGCTATTTTTCTATGGCACAAACCCTTCCATATAACACACCCAAACTTTTTCTTAAAGATGCACAATATATCAGATGATATTACAGTTTTATGAGTATTTAATTGTTTTTGCTAATTTCCTCTCTTTTCATGGATAGGATACTTTGGGCATCATCTTATGCTCACTTAAAGGGATAGTTCACCCAGAAATTACAATTCATTTGAGTCATTAATTGTTCACTCTCATGTCATTCCAAACCCATAAGACCTTCAATCATCTTTGGAACACAAATTAAAATATTTTGGATGAAATCCGAGACTTTCTGACCCTGCACAGACAGCAATGCAACTGAAAAGTCCAAGGCCCAGAAAAGTAGTAAGGACATCATTAAAAATAAAACAGTCCATGTGACTTCAGTAGTTTAGCTTTAATTTTATGAAGGTATGAGAATACAATTTGTGTGCAAAGAAAAAAAAAAGATGACTTTATTCAACAATTTCTTCTCTTCACTTTCAATATTCAACCCGTGTTCATGACAGTACCACAACACCTATTTGTGCATTCCTATATCTGTAAAATATCTTAATCTTAAATATCGTAAATCTCTGATTGCACTGTATTTTATATATAATTATTTTCTATCTATTACTGTTTTAAGATCATTTTAACATTCTAAATTGTCCGCCACCACTGCCAGACCCTATGGTTTTGTGAAACACCGTTCTTTTGCATTCGGGTATATAAATTCAACATTGATTGAAAACAACTGCTCTGGTATCAGATTGATATCGGTATTGACAGATACTTAGATTTTTTGGTATTGGTTCTGAAAAAGTTCTATCAAGCCAGCCCTACTGAAGTGACAAAAAAATGTACAGGACACCAAAAGGCACCCTACAGTGATATTGACCCCCTCATCATCAGCCACCATACACAGTTCTCTCTCACAGATATGGAAACAAAGCTGAAGAGCAGACACTGAATGCCACGCCACCTCTGTGCAGACACACTCGTGACAGCTGTGACCATCTCAGTGACCAGCTGGAGTGTTTAACAGCTTCATTCTACAAGAGGGTGCAGCTCATAGATCAACAAGCCAACCGCTGCAAGAATAAAGTGTGATCAGACTAAAGGCTGTAGAAGAGCATTTTACATGGGCTCATCCTTACTGTGTTTCTTCATGTCAGTCACAGAGAATGAACAACTATAGTTGAGAAGTTGAAACCAATTAAATACACTTTCTGAACATACAACACCTTTAAAAAATACAACAAGCTGTAGCCTACCTAGAAATCTAAACAACAGCTCATCATTTGGTGAAGAAATATTTCCCCTATATCACACTAAAGCTGGCTCTAAAGTCTCTGTCCAGGCTGTAAGGATGAGCACTTTTGAATGCATCCTACCATGGAAAGAATTTCTGCACTTCAACGGCTTGTACAATTCTTCCTCATTGCCATGGCAACCACGGTGTCTTAGCAACAGACAGAGGTCAAAGATAAGCTGTGCTAAACACCCCAAACCTCACTGAGATGTCTCCTTATAGACTTTCAAAGAACTAATAGTTTCACTCTGGCACACACACTTTAATGTGCTTTTAAAACAGTCAGTTGCATCAGAGCTAGACAAAAAAAAGAACCTTCACTGTCAGTTAAGTCCACAGTCACTCTCTGTTGTATTTATTTAATCAACCTTTTCCAAAAATGTGCTAAAAGTCTGCAGGTAATCTCTGAAACATTCTGCAGGCCTGTCAAAATAGGTGGCATTATAATTTTGTTAATATCTGATATTTATTTTTATTTAATTTGTATTTATAGTAATTTTTTATAAAGTTTTTTTTATCTTTCGTTTTAGTTATTTAGTATTTAAAGTTAAACTAAAGTAAAATGAAAAATATTGCCCTGGAAAGGAGTGAAAATAAAATTTCTAATAAAAAATAAATAAATACGATTTTTACATTTAATTTCAGTTGAAGGTCTTTGCACACGAAGTCTGAGATATTTAGGGTTGGAAATCGTTAGAAATTTCCAGTTCCGGTTCCATTAAAATCATTAAACAACTATTTAAAAAATAGGGGCAAGGAAAAATGCCCAATATTAAACTACTCAATGCTCAATACTGTTCATTACTTACTGTCAACTTAATTTAAAAGGTTGGAAATGTCAAAAAACATATATTACAGTATTTGGATCTTAATAAGTAGGGTTGGGTTTCGTTAGAAATTTTTCAGCTCCAATTCTGGTTCCATTTATGTGAATTCTTATTAGTTTTTTTTTACTATTTTACCTTCACTGAATGTAGTGTTGCTGCAAAGTAGTAAGTAATGTTGAGTCCATCAATCAGCATGTGCTTCAAAGTTGATGTTTTTTACACTATTAATAACATTTTGCTTTTTAAGCAGGATTAAGCTGGTTGACCAAATAGTCCCTTGAGGACTGAGACACTTGTTCACTTCCCTAAATGAATGAAATATAAACTGTTATACTTATAACCATGTATACACACTCCATAAAGACCTTATCTTACAAATAATAATGCACACAGGAGATGAAAATAAATATTTTTTATCACTCTTGAAATGACCTATGAACTAAATAATCTATCCCTCTTACTGACATAACAAGAGCAGTCTATTTATTTAGTGGTCCAAGTTGAAGTCAGTATGTATTTTAATGACAATATGGGACAAATGTTCGGCAGTTAAAGAGGTAACGTTGTTTTTAGTCGTATTAGTCATCCTTTCCTATCAAAATGCTTGCTATGGATGCGAAAATGAAATAAATCAACCTTATACATTTTTTCTTTTTTTTAATGACAGTCGAAAGTTTTGGAGGCAGTGTGTAAACGCGATTAACACAATCTAAGATCTTATTTATTTTTTTACGTAAAAAAATTTCTGATTCAGCATGCAAAGAACTTAACATTTATTTTTATTTCAAGTAATTTTAATGGTTTTAGTTTTTATTTTGGTTAACTAGTGCCTCTTTCACACAGCAATTTTTTCATCGTGATCGTTTATCTGCCTTCTGGTAAAAGAGTCACATGATAACGTGCGTCATCACTAAGAAACACCCTTCAAGGCATTGGTCCTGGCTATTGTTCACACAGTGCTCATTCTGGGACGGATCCTGGCTATGTTACTAAATCCCCGACCCGGGATCGTTCCCGGGATTAATCCTGGGTTGTGTTTGCATTCACACAGAAGGCACATTGGCAATTTTCCAGAATCAATACCCTGTGTAAAAGGGATGTATAACAACCTTGCTGTGCATTTTATTATGGCCACCTAGACCAACTTCCCTTCTCTAAATTAGAAGCTATTCTTTGTCTGTAATGTGATACTGCATTGTTCATGCCATCACTCAGAACTGAATGTGAGGCTGGAAATCAATGCTGGATTAAACACGGCAATGACGGCATCAGAGCCCTTATAACCCCTGTCAAATGCAATATGTAAAATCTATACCAGAGCATACAAAGCTGTCATTTTAGCCATTGACAAAGTTTGACATGACTAGTAAACTGTCTCCATAAATGGAACATACAACTTGAAGAGGTCATACAACTATTAAAATAGGATAAAAGTGTTGAATCATCTCGTAAAAAGCCTGCATCTGTGGGTTTCTGACACATTACTACACTGTGTGCTAAACCACAGCCCACTACCACAGCCCACCACATATCACCCTCATCTTCAGAAGTTTCAGGTTGGACTACCCACTTCAAAAAAAAAGATAATCTTTTCACAACCATTACAATTTTTCTCCTCTTTTTTTTTTTTAGGATCCTAATAAGAGAAGCCAGAAAGAGAAGATGAATTTGAATATGTAATGTACAAATTATAAAAAAAGGCTTAATTATAAAATTTTTAGTGTACGATAAAAACAGACATCATTATTTCAGTAATAAAAACACAGCAGGATTCAAAATAAGATGTAAAATAAATCAAAGTAGAAATTACATCAGGGAATTTGTAGTGTAACTCTATCTTAACAACCGTGCCTCTCCCCGTCTAGCAGAGTGGAACTGTAGTCACAGGACCCATAAACGAGTATTCATAGTTCTGTTACTAGCTATATGTTCACGTCTGAGGCAAATATAAACAATGTACTCCATTGAATGGCTTTAGTTTAAAACTATATTATATATATATATATATATATATATATATATATATATATATATATATAAATCATAAGTGCCTTAAAAGTCACGTCAAACTTAAGAATTCCTTAAGAATTAAAAGCAACAAATGACACGGCCAGGACAATATGCAGAACATATGCTAAATTAAGGTTTCAGCCAGAGGTCCTTGGGTAGAAGAGCTTGTTTTTAGCTATTAGTGTTATGTTACTGTTGTCATGGCATATGAGCACATGATGGCCCTTACAGTCCCCAGCTGCTCTGAATCACGCTCTTGATAATTGAGCTCAACTTTTGTCACACTCTGACAGCCGGAGCAAGTATCTGGTAGCTAAGAAAATTAATTTAGAAGTCCTCAAAAGCTGTTTGATAACAGGGTTAACAACTTAGCAAGAGTTATTTGGTTAGATTGTCCTTAATTACTCAGTTTGGCTGATATCTGATAACTTTTAACATACTGAATCGAACAGGTTTTATTTTAATAAAACATTTTTATTTTACCAAATTAATTTACAACAACAGCACCAAAGAAATGCGTGTTAGAAAGTGATGCTAAACACAAACAACAGGAAAACAGCTCTGGTCACCATCAGAACAGCAGGAGTCCATCCGAAACAACTAGTAGATAATCATAGAAGCCTTAAATGAACAAAAACAATGCACACATTTGTTAGCAGCACTTCGTTTTGTCAGGGCGATGAGTTTGTAGTACTCGTCGTTAGTTCAGACACAGAGTTCGGGGTTGTGGAAGCGACTCTTGGCGACATGTCTGCTCGTGTTTATGTAGGAACGAACACACGAAGCACACACAGAACCCGCCTTACGCCCGCGCGGAACCAAGTCTAGCGGCAGAACTGGAGCTGTGACTGTAGCCCTGCTTCTGGTTTAGTCCGTTTTTTGGCTCAGCTCAGCTCAACTCTTATGAATAAAGGACCAAACCTGAAGCACTGATCCCCATTCGCAGCTTCGCTTCTGCTGCTGTGGCTACATTTAACGTTAGCTTCAGCTGTCAACAAGCTACTTTTCTTATTGAATGATGTATATATTTTACGTATATGCCACCGATATGCCAGTTTGCCAGATATAATACTAAACAAATAAACTTTTAAAAGCCGTTTCGACTTACCACAACCTCAGGAATTTACCCTTGTTTTCTTCTTAGACCCCCAAATCCACTCTACTCATGGACCTCACAAAGCCCCTCCTCTCTTATTTTTCATTGGCTGTGGCTCAATGGAATATGTGACGTACGACTTGCTGATAGGTTTACGTTTGTGTAAATCAATTCTTGACACTAAAAACTTCCGTTACTAAAATAAGTATATGGCGCAGGGATACACGCAGTGATTGGTTGATTCTTCCACAGTCGGGATGTTATTGGACGGTACTGTATAAATACCAATGTATGTGAAGCACTGTTCGGCATGACATCACTGTATTGTTTACTTTGATTAGTAGATTGTGCTACAGCTTAACTTTGGGATTTATAAAAGCATTATTATAACACCTGGCATAAGCAATTCAAGATGAGATAATGTCATAACTAATATATTGAGATAATTGAGAATGTTGTGAAATTAATGCACTATATATTTAAAAAGAGTTACAAAACTATCACATGTTTAATTTAAAACTAACAACTAGCATCGATAATCTAGAGACTTTGCTAAAGTTGCTATGATACAGAATTACACAGACCCTAGCCTACTGCACTCTCCAGTGGATGAAATTAGGAATCACAATATCTATCTATCTATCTATCTATCTATCTATCTATCTATCTATCTATCTATCTATCTATCTATCTATCTATCTATCTATCTATCTATCTATCTGTCTGTCTATCTGTCTATCTGTCTATCTGTCTTCTTATTTTCTTCTAAACGCCATGGGTTTTATTGTAGTAAAAGTTTAGTAACCATGTTTTTCTTTGTGTGTGTGTGTGTGTGTGTGTATGGATTACCATTTGTATAAACACAGTTTTACTGCAAATAACATGGATAAACTATGGTTAGTGTGGCAAAACCATTGTTAATTTATGGTTACCAACCATTGTTTAACTATAGTAACCATTGGTTTTTGTTATTTGTAATAAAAACATGGTTAATTTTCGTAAGGGCATCTATCTATCTATCTATCTATCTATCTATCTATCTATCTATCTATCTATCTATCTATCTATCTATGTATCTATCTATCTATCTATCTATCTATCTATCTATCTATCTATCTATCTATCTATCTATCTATCTATCTATCTATCTAACGATTCATCGGAACTACAGATCAGCTGTCCATGGCTCATGCTTTCCAAACACCGCGAGATAGTGCGAGACTTCGGTGGACGCGAGAAGACCTGTCCCCGTTTCTGTTCCTCCTCTTGGTTTGTTTTCGATCATAAATCCCGGTAGGGGATCTTCCCGATATGTTAGGATCACTGACAGTCCACACTAAACGCATCGGGCGGACCTTCACATTGCATTACCGACAGATTAGAACTACATAACCTGCTGAATTTGCTTAAAAAAAATAAAACGTAATCCCACTGAGATCGTGTAATTTAGGCCGTGTGTCTTCAGGCGTCATCGTACTTTCAGGTGAGCGGAGCGGCCGCTCCCAGCACTTATGTCATAGACGCGCGCCAGGAGCAAATCCAGATACTTGTCAGACGTTAATTTTGCCGTTTTCTGGTTCACAAGCTCTGGGACTTTTTCCTCGTTTGCTGAAACAGCAGCAGTGGCGGCGGCCTCTGTATGCAGACCGGGCTCAATGGCGTCGGACACCAGCGATACGGAGGAGTTTTACGATGCGGCGGAGGATGTTAACTTCACTCCCTCACCTCATGCGTGAGTCTCATTTCAATATAACAAAATGCATATTATTCTAAATGCATCAGGTTGATGTCAGATGTCCGTCATGTGAATGGAGAATGAACCTGCGCCTGTCACAGCTGTCAACAGTTGCTCCATTCCTGGTTTATAAATTTACTGCTTCTGTACAGCCATATACCGTTTACTATGTGCATACATTAAGTCATATGACTTTTGCATTAGTGAGCTCTCTACCTAGACAGTCTTTTTTGGCTATTCGAGTCAGCTGAGGGGTTTTGAAACATAGCCACAGTCTCGCCTTGACACGTCACGTTCATATGATGTTGCTGTTATGTTGTTTTGGTATTGTCAATTGAACTAGATGGGTTTAAAGCCTTTAAAATCCTAAAAAAGAACTTTCTTAGTATGTTATTTTGTGAAAAGAAAGTCATTAAGGTTGATGTTTGGAATAATCTAAGCATATCAGGTTTGGAAATGTGGGGGATGGAGTCCACTTCAAAAGAGTACTTCTTGTGTCCATGAAATAGCCTCCAAACACTATGCAAATGTCCTACATCAATATGGTTTTGTGGGATTTTCTGAGTCTGTGGTTTAAACATTTTAAATATGTGCCCCTAGTGAATCTCAGCCATTTCCAGCTCAAGTTGTTATGCAATTTCCCCACTGTATTCAAGTATTATTCTCTACTAATTCTCTACCAATAAAATTACTGTCTAACAGTTTGTAAATCATGTATTTAGACCGAGATATATTTGACAGGCAGTGTTTTAGTCACAAACATGACCGCTATTTTCAGAAAAAGAGCCTGGATGACTCAGATTCTCAGTGTGAACGAAGACATGAAGACTTGAAGCTTCAGAAAAATAATTGCTCTTTTATGAAGAACGAGTCTACTTGTTAAGTATAGAAAAATCCACCTGTTCTTGTTATCCCAGCATGACTGGGGTCAAAGGTGTGTGTGAGAAGAGCTGTGACAGTGTCGGAGGAAGGTTATGACAGTGTCATCTGTGAATGTTGAAGGCTAATTTAAAAGTTTGTGTTTGGTTGCTGGGCTATTGCTTAGAGTTGCTGGATAATGGGTGTGAGATTGAAGGGCTTGTCTGTTCATGAATGCTGTTTAGTTTTAATTAGGCGCAGACTTCATGTAAGCTCAGTGCTGGGAGGAGCCCTCACACCCACTGACTGTTTATGTACACACACAGCTTTATTAAGGTTGACTAATTAGACTTCTCTTGACTTTTAACAGTGTGAACACTAACAAATTCTAGGCACCTTCCTAAAGGAGCTGGATGGCCTGCTGTCCTCATTTCCTGAGGACGGCTGTCCACATTTAGTCTTTGACGACTTTATCATTCATCTGGATGACTTCTGCTACAGACTTCCATTCACTCCTTGCTTCATTTGATCTCAGACGATTTACCACTACAAGCCCGTGCAAATCAGACAGCCATCTTGACTTAATTTACACACGCAATTGTATTGCGGACAATATTCTGGTAAAGCCCCTACATATCTCTGACCATTTCTTCATTACATTTAAACTACATTTTGCTACCTGTGTGCCCCAACCCCCCATACTGGTTACTTTTAGATGAAACATTGGCTTTCATTCCCCCTCCCATCTTTCCTCCGTAGTATCCTCCTCTCTTCCCTCACCTACCCATAGCTCATCTGTGGATGTGAATGTAGCAGATTACACTTTATGCTCTAATTTAACCTCTTGTCTAGATGATATTTGTCCTCTCCTCCAGAGCCCATGTTATACCTCTCTATATCTCCTTGCACTGGCTACCGGTTGTGGCTCACATAAAGTTCAAGACATTAGCCGTGTTTCCACTATCGAGCTAGGACCGGGCGTGCTAGTGCGTGCTAGGGCCAGTCGCGTTTCCACTGTCACTTCCGGGGCTTGATCGTGCCTCGTCGGGGCTTCCTCGGGGCCAACGGCCAGGTTTTTTCGGCCCGACGAAATCCTTGGGCCAAAGCGGGCCAGTTGGGGCTAGAGGAGGGGTTATGAACAAAGGCGGAGTTTCTCAGCGTCTGGAGAGCGTCAGCGCGGATCATTTCAGAAAGATAACAGCTTTAACACCAGCATTAAAGACGTTTTAAAATAAGTTGAGCTCAAAACTCACTCTTAGTTAGCAGCAAGTGTTTGAAATAACTTGATCCGATGTGGATTATAATCATTAAACAAGGCAGAAATATTTATAAGTGATGTAAAAGACTATGCACGCTAAACATTAACGTTACTATAGTAAACATGCTAAATATGACCGCTTGGATAAATCAGACATCAGCTTCTTATTCTCTATTATAATTGTGTATTTATTAAGTAACATTTTATCTGTCGTCTCGTTTCGTGAGTTTAGCTCCACGTTGCATATCATCAAAATATAATAATTATTTTTGTTTGGGAGCTTTTATAAAAATAGAGAGTCTGCGCTGAGGATCTTTTCAGAAAGATAACAGCTTTAACACCAGCATTAAACACTTTTTTTTTTTAAATAAGTCAAGCTCAAAACTCTCTTTCAGTCAGCAGCGAGTGTTTGAAATAACTTCATCTGATGTGGATTATAATCACTAAATAAGGCAGAAATATTTATTAGCGATGAAAAAGATATGCACGCTAAACTTGTTACCATAGTAAACATGGTAAAATATGACGCTTGAAGAAATCAGACGTCAGCTCCGAGAGTTTAGCTCACGTTGCCTATCATAAAAGAATATAGCCTAATAATGTTTTTTGTTCGGGAGCTTACAAAAATAGAGATATTATCATTAATTCTAAATGTGACGGTTACTGTGGCTAATAAACAGAAACAGACTCGACTGAATAAGCAGGCTATTTTCATGAGCGTTAAAAATAAATAAATAGAATAGAAATAAGTGTATTTATGTGTGAATAATTTTGAGTCCTAATAAATTAAAACAATATGATCAATGTATCACTTATTCTATAGTTAAAACATTGATGATTTTGAATTTGAATATATAACAAAGCATGCAAACAAACTGCCGCTTTTATCATGTTCGTTTTGTGATCGCGCATGTTCCAGGGACTTATTTCTTAGTTTTCTGATAACTTCTCTTTGTTGGTGAAATAATGAGGTTGCATGACGTTGTTCTGAGAGGCGTGTAAAGGGCGTGTTTTAGTGACGTGCAGCGGTGCTTCAAGCTCCACTGTGGAAACCCTGCGCTATTCTGGCCTCGTGCTACTGGCCCGGGGCTATGAGCCCCGCCCGGCCCGCTTTAAGCCCTGGCTCGCACTGGCCCGACAGTGGAAATGCGGCTAATGATGCTTGCACATAGAACAGCCACAGACTCAGCACCCGCCTACTTCCACTCACTATTATGCATCTACATCCCCTCCAGAAGTCTGAGATCCGCTAGTGAGCAATGCCTCATGGTACCATCACAGAGAGGCTCACTTTCCAGAACATTCTCGTTCACCATTCCTGGCCGGTGGAATGATCTTCCCATCCCTATCTGGAATGCTGAATCCCTGACAATTTTCAAGTGACAGTTGAAAACTCATCTCTTTCTAAACTACTTCGCTTCACCATAAAAAAAATGTCCTCTTTATTTACTCCTCCTTTTTCTAGCTCGTACTTATGTAAACGATGTCTAAAACTTGGTATTTCAAGCACTTACTGTGTCTGTTTGCCTCTTTAAGAAGAATTGCTTTATCTATCCCCCAATTGTAAGTCGCTTTGGATAAAAGTGTCTGCAAAATGACTAAATGTAACACTGCTGAAGCAAATGAAGACTCAAAATCCACATGTTTTTTTAATCAAATATGTGAGCATAGGCCTATGTGTCAAAATGTAGCTGTGTGTGCCCTGGTGACCTGTGTTATTAATTAATTATTTGTTCTTTTTCCCCTTATAGGTCACCGGCAAAGTTTGAACTTCCTCTGCCTGGGGTAAGAGTTTCCAGTTATTTACATAAATGTTTCTACCTGTGCACTACAAAGTGAAAATGTGATAAAAAAAAATAGCGAGAATTTACTTAGCAAATAGAAAGTAATTTAGCAGCATTTGCCCATGGGTGGTTCCAGACAGAATCTGCTGATTTGATTGCATTGGTAAATTGTGTTAAAGGGGTCATCTGATGAAAATTTCGTTTTGGAAGGGAATGCACCCCTGATCTGCCTAAATGCTTCTATGTTCACACAAATCATTCATGATTTAGCTTCACAAACAGAAGAAGTGAGTAAAAGGTTTTTCTTATGTATCTATGCAAATAGCCTTTCCCAATAATGTGCTAGTTAGCAAGTTTCGTAGCTAAATACAGCTAGATTAAACAGTACTGCTCATTACCCACAGAAGAGGGGGCAGGATGAGCAGAGCTCATTAGCATTTAAAGGAACATGAACTAAAATGGCTTGCTGAAAACAGAGCTGATTTTGACAGGGTAAAAAAGTGTTTTATTACATTACCATTGATAAATTTTTACCAAAGCATGTTATAGACTTTTCATTAAGACCCTTAAGAATCATATCAACTTGTGGAAAATGGGTATCCGATGACCCCTTTAAGTGAAATTAGTTGCACTAAAACCTTATTGGTAGCTGAAAAAATAATGTGAGCAAATGACCGTTCCTATCATTTAAATGAACATGCAAATGGGGAGGGTGTTCATCCAGTCAGATTTTGTGTTGGCCAGTGTTTGGGTTTGCTTGAGGCATATGCCTTTGTTGGATGATGGATCTAACCTTTTAGAGAAGTTCTTTAGGCACATGAGTGCAGAATGGAAAGATGATCAGAGGTTGATAGTAGAATTTGAGGCTTTGCTGTAGTTCTGTTTAATCATTTAAATAAAACCGATCCTGCCAAACAAACCAGGGCTCAACTGCTGTTTAAAGAACTTTTTGAGAATTCTGGAACTGTATTTGACTCTGTAAAAAATACTTTATTTTTGTTGTAAAAAAAAAAACAAACAGACAGGGCGGTTTGTATTTAAGAATTGGATGTTTTCAACTGTTGCTTTTGATTGCCTGTAGGGTCCTGCAGAGAATGTGGTAGAAGAAGTCGCCGCTGGATTGGCTCAGCCTGAATCCCGCCATGACGATTCTCTTCAGGTTTGGCCATGATAAAGCTGTGCAGCTCTTACTTGCCGCTTTTTTATTCCTTATATCTAGTTTCTCTCTTTTCATTTTCTCTTTGTTTCACTTAAAAGTAATCATAACAGAAGCATTCTATGCTCTCTAGTGTATGTTTGCTTTTGGATGTCTGCCCAAAAAATAGGTCATTTCTCTCAAGTGGTCTGTGTCAACGGGTTAGTTGCAACCCAGCAAAACAAAAGCTTAATGCAAATATTAAATCTCAACTTGCTGTCTAATCATGCTTTATTAAGGTAGAAAAAGAAGTAGCTTGTTAAATAAAATTTGTAAAGAAACGGGAAAACCTTGCATCAAAGCATACTCAGTATTTTGTGCCAGTAAACAAAAATCAATGATTATATGTGTTTGAAACTCTCCTGATAATTCGTGCATATTGCAAGTTGTCTGGATGCCAAAGTTTTCTTGATCAATAAATGTGAACCCTGAGCTCTCGAGACATAAATCATTGATGTGGTTAAGAAACACTGTAAGTTTAGATGCCTAGTGTAAACAAAGCTTTTGTTTGTTGCATTCTACGTGAATGCTAAAGCACAATTTTCTTACTGTCCCTCTTTCTGATTGTTGTTTCCAGATCATTGACAGTATTATTGAAGAGAGTAAGAAAAGTGGAGTGGAAGATCAGCTGTTGAGAGGAGAGGAGGCCTGTGCTGCCACATCTGAAGGGGAGAGGGCAGGAACAGAAGGTTGCAGTGTTAAAGAAAACCTGGTTCCTGAGGGCGCCTTGGTGCTTCCAGAGGATCCTGATGTAACACCGCATGAGTCGGGTTGCATTGAGCAGTTGCCTGATGTAAGGCCGAAGGAAGTGAGGTCAGAAGACATTCAGGACAGAGCACCGGATGTGGCTGGTCATGACCAGGCTATGCCACCTCCTCCTGACATTACAAGCGCTTTGGGTCAACCATCGCAACCCACCTCCCTGCCTTCTGCAGAAACGGCTGATATTCTTGAGCAGGTCCCTATGAGTGATGCAGATGGCCCTGGCCCTTCCAAACCTCCCAGACAGTTTACAGTGGAGCCAGATATTGTAGCTAGCACCAAGAAGCCGCCGCCCTCAAGGCCACCTCCGCCCACTGGGGCTCCACCTCCAAGGCCGCCTCCCCCCTCACGGCCCAGCTTTTCAGCTAAAAAATCCCAGGAAGTGATGCGACCAGCAGGGCTAGAAAGTAAGAGTTTTTAAATATTGTTGGTTTATTAAAAATGTAAAAATGCCACTCTGACTATGGCAGTTAACACTTCTGGCAGTTAACACTTCTGACTGGTATAAAATGAAATGTGAAATATTAACTTAGTAATGACTAAAGCGATAACATTCTCTATGATTGGTCAGTCTCCATAGAGCCAGCGGACGAGCTGTGTGGTTTGGTCAGCCCAAACGCCACATTACGATGTATCGCTAAAGAACTCCAGCACTCACTGGACCTCGCTAGCGCCACAAGTGGTGATAAAGTGGTCACTGCACAGGTTCACATTTAATTACAGCCATTTCAAATAATCTAAATATTTAGATTCCACATGAATATTTGCCATCGTACATTGATGTCTGTTCTTTTGTATAAGCAGGAAAATGATGAGCAAACATCAAGTCCTACTGGAAGTGAGACTGCTGGACCGCAAAGACCAAGGTCTAACTCGGGAAGAGAGCTTACAGATGAGGTAATGTTTGTGTGCACATACTTGCATTCACGTGAATTTTGCAAGATGATCATAAGAATAGAGTGCTGCAGGAATTATGTAGCTTTGTAGGCCAACCTAGAAGTTCACACTCTTTCCCTCAATAAAAAGGACTTTTCTATTAGCTTTAGGATTATTGCCGAAAAAAGATGTGGGTTTAAGACTCTTATAAATGAACTACTCGACTGTCAACAACACCACCACTAAGCTTCCAAAAACCCTTTCAGTCTTTATTAGAAATCTAAAAGTTGGACAGTTTGGCTTAAGGACATTTAACATCACAGACAACATGCAGTTAAAGTAAAAATAAAATGCATACGTTTATAAAGACTCACAAGTGGGATTGTTACTGTCTGATATATTTTATGTTTTAGAATAAAACTTGGCATTTCATGGGATGATGGAACTTTACTTGCTTCTGGGTTTTAGGATGCATT
Source organism: Carassius gibelio (assembly GCF_023724105.1). Lineage (NCBI taxonomy): Eukaryota > Metazoa > Chordata > Actinopteri > Cypriniformes > Cyprinidae > Carassius > Carassius gibelio. The sequence continues at coordinate 31,606,274 of NC_068400.1, forward strand.
CCTGCCGCACTCTGTGAACTAAAAAGTTGGAGGGACACAATCTAAACTTTAGCAAGACTATATTAATATGGTTAGGTTTCCTAATAGTTGTAACAGATTAGCTGAAAAGCAGGTATGTGGGTAATAACCATATTAGGAGGGCGACTGTTCCTTCATTCATTCATTCATTTGCTTGGTTGTATTTTACATGGCCTTCTGCAGTTTTATGTCTTTGTGATATAATGAATCTCCTACATTGATTATTACTCAAGGCAGTAATCTTTGTGTTTTGTTATGCAGGAGATTCTTGCAATGGTGATGATCAAGAATCTGGACACTGGTGAGGAGATCCCTTTGATCCAGGCAGAAGAGAAGCTCCCGACTGGAATCAACCCGCTCACACTGCACATCATGAGGAGAACCAAGGAGTATATCTCGTAAGAACCACCAACTGTTCACTTGAATCGAAGATGTAGATACACAAGTTGGCTCCATGAAAACATGGACAAATTTTCAAGATGTCATAACAGCTAAGATGTACTACTGTATCCTATAATCCACAATCCATCATAGAGTTTTGGAGCTTTTCTAAACTGATTTTATCTTTCATGTGTAATATCAAGGATCATTTTTCTTTTCTGACACTCTGCTTGTGCTGATGTGGTGGTGCCCTCAGGCAGCAGATTCGAATCCTTTCAGTAATCCGATTCGCTACACTCTCATCTGCCCTCATTTTATCAGCCAGAATGAAACCTACAGACTGTTTTTCTCTTTAGAAGGGCGAAGGCATGTAATCCCTTCTCCTTTTCCGCTCTCTTCTGATTTGAAACCACTTGAACACAAGTGGAACATTTTGGCAAGAAGTGCTTCATAATGCTGAGCTGATAACAGTTTTGTAGTTTCTGTTCGTGTGGTTAATCTGAAACATTTGGGTAGCTGGATCAGGTCCTGGAACAGTGTTTCTCATTTCTCGTTTTACATCAGGATTAAATGCAACCTAATTTCGAAAGCCAGCAGCTCTGAACGCTTTAGGGTGGGATCTCACACGTTCTTTTTTTTCTTGGCAGAAATGATGCGGCGCAGTCTGATGATGATGAAAAGTCTCAGCCTGCACTCATAGACACAGATGGAGGGAAACTGAAACAGAAAACGTAAGAGATGGATGTTTATTTATAACAGTATTCATAGAAAATAAATTGTACTTAACTGTTCAAAAGTTACATTTTTGTGTTCTTTTAAAGAAGTCTCTTATGCTCACCAAGGCTACATGTATTTGATAAAAAATTCAGTAAAACAGTAATATTGTGAAATTATTTTTAGAATTTAAAATAACAATTTTTTTCTATTTTAAAATGCAATTTATTCCTCTAATGGCAAACTTGTATTTTGACACACGATCCTTCAGAAATCATTATAATATGCCGTTACAGATGCTTTGATTTCTTTAAAAATATTACTTTTGAATGGTAGTGTAACTGACCGAATAAAAAGCATATATCTTGAAGGACCTCTGAGGGTTATTTTTTAAGACATAGTCTGTTCTTCTCTATTCACTCAGTACACAGCTGAAAAAGTTTCTGGGCAAGTCTGTGAAGAGGGCGAAGCACTTGGCGGAGGAATATGGAGAGAAAGCCGTAAATAAAGTCAAAAGCGTTCGGGATGAAGTGTTCCACACAGACCAGGATGACCCATCCTCCAGTGATGATGAGGGGATGCCGTACACCCGACCGGTCAAGTTTAAAGCTGCTCACAGCTTCAAAGGGCCCTTTGACTTTGACCAAATCAAAGTAGTGCAGGACCTGAGTGGAGAACACATGGTGAGGAGAGCGCGTGTGACCTTTAATGTGAACTTTAGCATGTTTTGTGATCTGTGATGTAGTTAGTTCTGTCTTCCGTGATTTGACCACTTCTCCTTCCCCTCTGTCTCTCTCAGGGTGCTGTCTGGACAATGAAATTCTCTCATTGTGGGCGGCTGTTGGCTACAGCAGGGCAGGATAATGTGGTTCGGATCTGGGTCCTAAAAAATGCCTTTGACTACTTCAACAATATGAGAATAAAATATAACACAGAAGGTAACACAAACACACTCTTGTGTATATAGAGACTTCTGTCTATTCCTAACATCCTGTAGCTTTCACAAAGTTCTTAAACTGTGGCCGCAAAAAGTATTTGAACAGTCTGTGGTTGTCAGATGTGTTGAATGGACCTGTTCATAATGAAATGAATTACTAGAGCTAGATTTACATTTAAAAGATGAATCGCCACTTACTGTGTAGTTTAGCCCAAGGTTAAGCTTGATCTTTGTCTAGGAAACAAACACTGAAAATCAATAAAAGCGAATGACTTTCAAAGCACAGCGCTGTTGTTTTGCTGCCGATGTTGAACGTGTGCAAATCAACCAGCTCTGCTTTAAAACCTAGCTAGATCTACTTTTTTGAGCTTGGTTTCCTTTTAAAAAAGAAAAAAAAATAATCTCTTTGGTGTCTCCTATATCTCATAGGACGTGTGTCACCATCTCCCTCACAGGAGAGTCTTTGTTCCTCAAAATCAGATACTGAAGGAGGGGTAAGGAAAATTTCTGAAATTTGCTTATTCTGAAGTTGTTCTTTATTTTGTATTTCATGCTTATAAGTGATGATTTAAAGCTGTATGATATTGGTCTCTCCTGCTTTCTCTCGCTCAGTTTGTTGCTGCAGTGGAAGATGCAGACACTGAGGACAGAAATGTGCCATTCCGGCAAGTTCCGTTCTGCAAGTACAAGGGTCACACAGCTGACCTGCTGGATCTGTCCTGGTCCAAGGTGAGTGCTTACGGTCATCAGTGCTCTACTGGACCACTTGAGTTTGGAAAACATTTGAAGTTCACAGCATAAGATAGAGGAACCGGACATAATTATATCGCTTCTTTTCTGATTAGAACTACTTCTTGCTGTCATCCTCAATGGATAAGACGGTTCGTTTGTGGCACATCTCTAGGAGGGAGTGTCTCTGCTGTTTTCAGCACATAGACTTTGTGACAGCCATTGCATTTCATCCCAGGGTAAGTGTGCTTCTCGTGTACTCTGGTATACACTACTTTTCGGGGTTGGAAAAAGCAGATATAAGTCCAGATTTACTAACAGCTTGTGCTAGTGCAAAATGTCTTTTGACGTTAAAATAGTACTGCCAGTATTTACTGAAGCTGCGCAGTGAAGAATTAGCTCTGAAAAGGCATGAGCACAGTTATTTTTGCACATGAACTCATTGAATATACATTTGTAGGAGTTTCCCTTTCAGACGCAAAATTTATGGGAGGAGAGTATTAAACTGGACCAAGCAGTGCGATTTACCATATTTTCCGGACTATAAGTCACACTTTTTTTTCATAGTTTGGCTGGTCCTGCGACTTATAGTCAGGTGCGACTTATTTATCAAAATGAATTTGACATGAACCAAGAGAAATGAACTAAAAGAAAACATTACCGTCTCCAGCCGCGAGAGGGCACTCTATGCTGCTCACTGCTTCTGTAGTCTACACTAAGCAGCATAGAGCGCCCTCTCGCGGCTATAGACGGTAATCTTTTCTCTTGGTTCTTGGGTCTAAATAAATGCGACTTATAGTCCGGTGCAACTTATGTTTTTTTTTCTTCGTCATGACGTATTTTTGCACTGATGCGACTTATACTCAGGTGCGACTTATAATCCAAAAAATACGGTACTAATGTTTGCGCTAGTGAAAACTGTTTTTTTTTGCCATTATATAAGCATGTCTTAAATTAGGCGGTAATTTGCTCTGCTTTTGATAGATTGCGCTGGTCATTCTGGAAATGCTCTGGCTGCATCTGGGTTCTTTTATGTGCACATTATCAGTAAATCAGCCGCAGAATTTTCCCCTCCCATCAGCGCTTTAATGGAATAACACTCTAATGCCAATTTGCCCTTTTTATTAAATCTGTCCCCTAGTGCAATATTATTATAAAAGGTTTTTAAAATTTAATTTATTCCTTTGATGGCAAAGCTGAATTTTCAGCAGCTAACCAGTCTTCAGTGTCAAATGATCCTCCAAAGATCATTCTAATATGCCGATTTTATGCCTTAAGAAACATTTCTTAGCAATGTTGAAGAATGTTGTGCTGCTTAATATTTATGTGGAAACATGAGGAATTTCTTCAGAATCCTTTGATAAATAGACAGTTCAAATAAATACCTTTTATTTTAAAATCAAATTATAAATGTATTTTACTGTCAGTTATAATCAGTTTAATTTGTTCTTGCTAAATAAACAATTGATTTCTTCCCCGTTCATTGGAATGGTAGTGTATGTGTCCACTATGATTTGAAAGTTTGTGCTTTTTCTAAAAACCCGCAGGATGACAGGTATTTTTTGAGTGGTTCTTTGGACGGAAAGTTGCGGTTATGGAATATTCCAGATAAGAAAGTGGCACTGTGGAATGAGGTGGACGGACAGACGCGTCTGATAACAGCAGCTAACTTCTGCCAGAATGGAAAATATGCAGTTATTGGCACCTACGATGGACGCTGCATTTTCTATGACACAGAGGTGAGCATTTCTGCTTCCAATCCAACCCTAAATAGTCGATTATAATCACTTACTCCTCCTTTCATCATGCTCTGCTTAGCGCCTTAAATATCACACCCAAATCCATGTCCGCTCCACGAGAGGCAGGAATCGTGTGGGCCGCAAAATCACCGGTATTGAGCCGCTGCCAGGAGAGAACAAGGTAAGAGGAAACAGAAAACGACTGCAGATAGACTTAAACCCCTATTTATTTACTGAAATATAACTTGAATGATGTTTTTACTCAAGTCAAGGTGATCAAACTTGACACCATCTTTTAGTCTCAGTTAATGCCAACTTCCGTTTTCTCTGCAGATCTTGGTGACGTCAAACGACTCTCGCATTCGCCTGTATGACCTCAGAGATTTGTCTCTGTCTATGAAGTACAAAGGCTATGTGAACAGCAGCAGTCAGATCAAAGCCAGCTTCAGGTGAGAAGAACAAGTCTGAAAGACTCACAGCCCAGATATGTCCATCTCTGATCTCACACTTCTTCTGAACGCTGGAAAATATGAGTGAATCTCAAGGATCTCATCTTGTTCTTGCAGTCACGATTACTCTTTCATTGTGAGCGGCTCGGAGGACAAGTATGTGTACATCTGGAGCACATACCACGACCTGAGCAAATTCACCTCTGTACGGAGAGACCGCAATGACTTCTGGGAAGGGATCAAAGGTAATGATGGAACAAAAATGAATCATACACTGAGAGCAGCGGCAGTTAAACAGATACAAATATTCCAGTTAGTATTTGTTTTGGCAGTCTGTCAAATAGTAGACTTCTGGAGTGTTTGACTGACTGAAGGTCGTACAGCCACCATGTTCAAAACGTGCTCGTGATCATTAGGACTGCATGATTAGTCCAAAACAAAAGGTAAATGTGATGTGGCTAAGTGAGATTGACAAATCAAAAGACTGCAATTTATTTAAATATACGTGCAGGGCAAAGCACATCTTTTACAAATGAGCAACTCATGATCTGTTGCTTTCCATCTCTGTGAAACATGGTTTGGAGCAAATGCTGTTCGACCTTTATTCATCTTTGCATCTGGCAACGCATCGCATACCAATCATCTTCATAAACTTGAAATGATACACACCTAAAAACCAGCAGTTGTCAACAAAAAAACAAGCTTTGAAGGGATAGTTCACCCGAAAATGAAAGTTTTACTCACCCTTGGGTCATGCCAAACCTGTACGAGTTTATTTATTTTTAATATTCAACGATACAATAATTTAAAACTTAAGGACATTAATATTGATTTATTTGTTAATTTGAAATTGCTTTCATTTGATTTAATTATTATTAGTATTATTTGTATTATTATTATTTTAGTCATATTGATCAATTTGTTGGCCCTTCAAACAAGCACATCAAACCTGGAGTGAGAGTGTTGGTGTTTTCTTTAAAAAAAAATTATCAAAATTAAATGTTTTCCCCAGTAGTGAGGTTCTAACAAAAATGACTACATGTACTTATAGGGTCTTAAATGACTGTGCTTTCTGCTTTGCAGCTCATAATGCTGTGGTTACTTCAGCTATTTTTGCTCCACATCCGGATCTCATCGTGCCTCAGGAGGCTGGGACAGAGAAACCAGACTCGGACTGTAAGAGTGACAGCACAGATGACTCTGAGACCATCCCATCAGGTACTGACTGGAAATAGCATTGTGAGATCACACAACTATAATGTACAAAAGTAACCCATTCTTCTTCATCTTTTCCTCAGGGGCCCTAAAAACAGACCACTCTGAAGTTTTGCTGTCTGCGGATTTCACTGGAGCCATTAAAGTTTTTGTCAATGTTAAGAAATACTGAGTGCTTGTGCTGAATATGACACACAGGAAGTATATAGAATTGATTTTAAAAGCTCCTCTGAGCTTTTGGACAGAGCTAAAAAAAAAAAAAAAAAAATCAGTGACACTTTACTCCTAACTGAGCCCCCATTCATTGACCAATCAGCTGCTGGAGAGTGTTCTGGGAGGTGGAGATTATAAGCCCCGCCTTATATGCAGAGAATAGAGACCCAGGAAGTTGGAAGGTGGGGACGGTTGAGAAGCAGGGACAAACGTCATTACAGCTATACGCCTCCGTCTTTACCTTCCTTTCTTTTTAATTTGATATCATCTGAAGAGGTTTTGTTGTATTTTTACTGTATGTTCAAAAAGGGCTTTTATTTGCAGAGCAATGATGCCATTTTAAAGAATGAGTGAAACGGCAAGCCTGTATGGAGACAGAATGGATATGGGAGCCCTTTAAACACACACACACAGACTTGAATTCCCTCCCACACACTCTAACCCCAAAGTCAATGTTTCTGGAAAACACAAAATCTCACATTTCCAACATGAGCACGAACTCAACTAATTTCAATTTAAGAATCTTTGTCAGTGTTATTTTATGTTGTAAAAATAATTGAACATGATTTTTTTTAGGTGTATGATTCCAGAAATAAATAAAAAATATATATATTAAGATTTTCCATCTATGTTTTTTTTTTTTTTGCATGTATTTTCACTGCTATGTCTGAGCAAAGGAAATATTTTTCATGTAATATTAAATGTTTTTCTTTTAGAGCAATGGCAATTGAATTAAAAAAGTCCCTTCTTCAGAATACTATATTTAAAGATTACTTTAGATCAGAGAACACTTTACATGTGATAGACAATCACATTTTTGTAAACTGTTACAAATAACACTTTAACATTATAAGGCCGTTTCTACTGATCAGAAGAAAGATGTCCAGGGTTCCTGCTCACCTGTGTGAACATGCCTTCGTCCTGCAGCACTGACGACAGGGGAACAATCTCAAAAAAATGTAATTCATAAAAAAACGTTTTCATATGGTATCACCTCTTTTGTCATATTAGAATTGCTAGTTAAATCCCAATGCTTTATAATCAACAAGACACCTGAGATTCTTACATAATTATTTAAAGCAAATCCAATAATTGTTCTTTCCTTGTGAGATGTTTGTAAGGTAGGAGTTGCATTCTCAGCATTATCAATGGGTGGTTATAGAGAAAATAAAAGTCTTTTAAAACCCATTTTCTTCCAAGTGAGAACCTCACGGCAGAGCAATAATTTGAAAAAGATCTTACAAATTAACTAGTTTTAGCAGTTTTATTCTGAGCCTCCTATGAACAAAATAATTAGAAGTTACTGTAAAGCATTTAAATATTCATCAGTGTTTAACAGCTGCTTTGTGAAAACTTTTAACTCCTTCGATTATATTCAAAAGACACATTTTTCCTTCCACAACAGTTTTTATTGGAAAGTCTGGAGGTGGAGGGGGCAATCTTGCAGCATTTTTCTTTAAACACCGGATTTAAACCAAGAGTAAAACACAAATAAAACGGTTTACAAAACAAAAAGAAGATCTGTACAAGTTCACACTTCTTAGAAAAACTCAGCCAAGCCCAGGGTTGTGATCGCAGCAGCCAAACTGAGGACCGTTCTGGAAACAACTGAACAGCTGTAAATCAGCCAGACCTGTGGAATAAAAACATGTCGATGTGCATGACGAAAGCAGTCCATCCGTAGGCTCTATCAGGCTGTTACGAGATGACTGCAGAGGTCACAGGGTTTGAAGGGTCAGAGTTCAGTGTTTGCTCTTCTTGCTCTTTTTGTGCGAGTGATGTGGTGATCGGGACGATGACCTCCAAGATTTGTGCTGTGGTGATGGTGATCGAGAGCGTTTTGACTTGCGTGGGGATCGGGATCTTGTTCTTCATGGAAGACAAAGAGTGACAGAGGATAAACTGAGTGGTAAAATCTACACACAGCTACCCTTATTATGGCAACATGACCAAGAACAACACAAAGTGACAAGCAAGTCAGTCATAATTCAAGTAGCTGTGACCACAAGCATCAGGATATTTCTAGAGTCAGCTGGCTTCTCTTTCTGTAGCGCTGTGCTGGGTAACCGCTTGTATAGACCTTATGTGCTAGAGAGACAAGTATGCAGCCATGAGGAAGTCATGGCCTAATGGTTAGAGAGTCTGACTCCTAGCCCTAAGGTTGTGGGTTCGAGTCTCAGGCCGGCAATCCCATGACTGAGGTGCCCCTTGAACAAGGCACCAAACCCCCAACTGCTCCCCGGGTGCTGCAGCATAAATGGCTGCCCACTGCTCCAGATTTGTGTTCATGGTGTGTGTGTTTGGACGGGACAAATGCAGAGCACGAATTTGGAGTATGAGTCACCATACGTGGCTTTATGTCAGTTCACACTTCGAAGTTGGTCCTCGAACTCTAGCACAGCTGTTGAATTTAATGCTCAAAGCAGATGTCAAATGTCAGTAGACTGGGAAACTATACAGTACATTCATGTACGCTGAAAAGGGGGAGCTACATATGGTCTATATTGTATGTCAATCATAACACCGTTCAAAAGTCTGAAGGCAGGAAGGTTTTAAAGAGAGCTATACTTTTATTCAGCAAGGTTTCATTAAATTGAACAAAAATGATGGAAAAGACATTACTAATGTTTGATTTTAACAAAATGTTGTTTTTAACTTTCTATTCATCAAAGAATTCTGAAAAACCACGGTTTCCACAAAAATATCAAGCAGCACAACTGTTTTCAACATTAATACATTTTGCTGAGCAAAATTATCAGTCTAATAAGCATATTATAATTATTTCTGAAGGATCACGTGACAGCAACATTTAAATATACTATAATACCATAACACTTGATTTTTCTTTTTTCAATTGAAAGTCAGTTTCAGGTCAAAATGACCTGAAGAGAGGATGTGGGATTTTAAGAAAAAATACAAATACAAATCTTACAAACCCCAAACATTTGAACTGTATTCTCTGTTCTGATTGGCTGCTAAGTGTTGTGGGATTTTAGTGAAAAGACAAATGACTTGTCGCTGAAAACTTGATGCATTGTGCTTGGTCAAGGTATTGGGAATAACTGTTTTTGAATGATAATGGGATGTAATAAACTGTGTGTGTGTGTGTGTGTGTGTGTGTGTGACATGAGTGCATACCTCTCTCTCCTCTCTTCTTTGTCTCGACTCCGTCCTCTACTCCTTTCTCTGTCCTCACTCTTTCTACTTTTTTCTTTATCCCTTGCTTTACTCCTCTCCTCCCCTTTATCTCTCCTCTCGTCTTTTTTGGACCGGTCTTTCGTTTTTTGTGAATATTTGTCTGTCTTTTCCTGGTCGTCCTTGTCAAACTCCTAAGGAAACAGTGACCAAAAGAAAAACAAAAGACATAAATAAGTGAGTTTACCGTTTACCAGAAGTGAAACATTTTCTACCAGAATTCTGTGCTTATGAGACAGCAGGCATAAATAACACACATACACTTTTGCTGATATACAGGTCAATTTAGAATATTTACCAGCCAAAAGCATGTCTTGGTGGTGACCAGTTGTTTTGTATCATTTAGCACAACTGGAATGCATACTGACCAATCAGCCACAATCTGCATATTGTGTAATTCTTTGTTGAGTTGCTGTGTATAGTACCTTCTGTAGCAGTCTGTTTCTGTAGTGTTGAACTTGCTGTTGGAGAGTCATACTGGACTTCCTCTGTCTCTTACCCGACTCCAACTCATCCTGGAAATTCATCACCTTCACCTGCAATATGCATAACCGCACTTTTATATTACCAGGCAACACAGTTAGTTTTAGTGCCATGTCTGTCTGTAAGTGTGTGGGAGAGAGAGCAAGAGTGATGACTAACCTCAAGTTCTCGGAGGCGTGTCCTTTTGCTTTCAGACAGTTCAAAGTTTTTCAGAGAACTCTTAAACTCCACCCCTTCATACCTGCTGGGGCTGTCAGCCTCATCGCTGCTCTGATCTGAGTTACCATTGTTTTCCTTCGGGCCACTGCATGCCAAAGGGAAACATTGAGGAAAGAATTTTCTATTTTTTAATATTTCCTGTTTACAATTCATGTTTATAGCTTGGATTCACCAAAAAAAAAAAAAACTTAGCCAACGTACACATGTCCACGTAAATATTATTTTTAGGTGATAGTCCTTATAAATAAAATAGTAAAAGAAAGCATGTGATTTGATGAGGCTGTTGAAATGCTCCAGTCATGTATCATGTGATAAAACTAAATCACCAGCTCATCACAGAGAACAATGAATAAAATCAACAACATCCAGCAGTCTTACCTTGAGTTCACCTCTGTGTCCGAGTCATTCTTGGCTGAAAGGATGATAAGAACAGTTTAAAGTTTACGGCAGGACGCAGCAGTTGAAAGGAATATACACAGTGTCCCTCTGAATACATACAAAAGATGTATTTTCACAACGATCACTAATACAACTCACGGAAAGATGGCAAAAATGAAATGTATTCAACCTATACTTAAAAACAGAGAAATAGATGTCATTGATATCTGTAAAAGAAGTAAATTAGCCAATTTTGTTTAAATGAAGGATTGCAGAAATAGAGTATTCTAGTACTAGATATTTCCTTCTTGACAATCTGTCCTGTTTAACTCCTTAAATCTCTCTCTCTCTCTTAAATGCCCTGGACTGTTGCTCAACTCATCTCTACAAAAGAGTCATGTATTACTACTCATGTTGTGATTGTACCTGAGGATTCGGAATCTTCCACCTTCTCCCATTTAGACAGTGCAACAGTAGGTAAAGTCTTATCTGAGCCATCATCAACTGGATCAGACAAAAACAAGCACAAAGAGGAAATATGTGTAATCAATAAAACCAATATAACAAAATCCATATTGAATGTGTTTTTTAACACTTCCACTGTGTTCAGTTTAGGAAAAAGACTACAAATAGCATTAACGTTATAATAAAAACAAGAAACTCCCTACAACCTCAATGCCCTTCTACCTACATGGCACACCATCAATATCATCTATTTGGTTTCCTAGGGGAACACCGTCTATATCGTCAACCGGGACGCCATCTATAGAGGATGGATCCCAGGTCAAAGGTGATCCATCGAGGTCATCAAGGGGTGCACCATCAATTTCCCCTCTCTCTAGAGGAATACCATCCAATGGCACCCCATCTAAATCAGGAGATTTGGGCTAGAGAACAGGTAGGTAAATTAATTTAGTACTACTTTACAGAGCATATATAATTTATAGTTTTTTTTTTATCTCTTTGCCACAGCTCACCTCTGCTCTGTCAATGACTTCCTCTCCAGGTTTAATAAGCCCCAGGAATATATTCTGCAGTTGGATCAGGAAAGAGTCTGGATAAACTGCCCAGTCTTCCCACGCACGAAAACATCCCATGACTCTTTGCTGCAGATAGAGAGAATTGAAAGAGAGAAATTTAGACGGGGAGTGTGATCAAAGATCTCTGCAGGGGAGGAGCTCAAGACAGATGACATGCTAGAACAGACTGTGCCCACCTTAAACTGCTCTGCCTGGAGCCGGGCCTGGATGTTCCGATACGCTTCACTGATGTCTCCAAATATCTGTGGCAGCTTTGTCTCAAAACTATTACACAGCAGGACAAAACAGAAAGAGAGTTCATCAGAGGCAACATCGAAGGTTTTCAATTTTTCTGCAGTGGCGACAGATCTTTTTCTGTATTGTGGCACAGGCTATCAAAAAGAAAAATTGTAGGGTGGGGACTAAATTTAGTTTTTATTGATTGAATAGAGACAGATCTGAACATGAGATTGCAGTAGATCTTATAAAAGATCATGAGATTGGAGAATTGGGAGTCATTTCACCAGATTTACCAGATTATTCAAAGTCCAAAAACATTTTTTAAATTGAACATGTATGGATGAATTCATGATAAGATCAATAAAACGCATTTAGAAAATAATTTTTTACTATATATATATATATATATATATATATATATATATATATATATATGTATATATACAATTCACGTGACGATCATGTCATTGCTGCAGGTTTAAAAAAAATTAATGGAAAACAATTTCAAAGACACAAATAAAAGTACAAATACAATCAAGAAAAACATCAAATAAAAATGTTGCACAACCCACTCACAATTTGCGGTAGTATGACGCATTTGCAACTTTGGCACATGAGTTGTAGAGGATGTCAGATATTAGGTAGAGTCTGGCAATCTGCAATATACAGGAGACAAAAGAAGAGCTATGCAACAAACTCTAGTTGTGATTTGTGAACTCCTACTTTCTACTGTAACTGTAATGGTACATGTACCTTCTTCTGCAGTGGTGTGTGTTCTATAGACAGAGCTTCAGTGATGCAGGAGACGACCTCCTCAGCAGCCTCCGCTCTCTCCAGGCAGAATAGCATGGCATCAGCGATCTCATCCCTGCGAGGAGTCAGCCCTCTTAGCAAGGCCTCCAACCTCTCTCTGTGCCTGAGACACAACAAACACAGTCAATATGTGCATACATCACAGAACCAAACATATGTGGGCACCCAAACATCACAGGTCTATGTGCATTTCATCAACGTCCTACAACATCTATTTCTGTCGGAGAGGAACACATGTTTACTCTGCCTTCAGGTGCCCTTTCTTTGGCTCTTCCTCTTGAGAAGGGAAGGAGCTCTCTTCTGGTTCCTCATCACCATGGAGATACGGGTTAAGCAGAGGTGGCTTCCACAGAGAGCCGCCCCGGAACATTCTGAAAGATGACGTTCTCCATTTATTTGGGTTCTCTCCCTGAGAGAAGAGACACAGAGAAATGTTTAACAGGTTTCATATAGATGTGAAAATTACATTTCTTTTTGAGAATAAGACTGTGTCTAGCCATGAAAGGCTGTGGATCGTTTACCTGTAGAATGGAGTAGAGTTTCCATCTGTAGTACACATGCTCCTGACTCTTATTATCAAATAAAAACCTGCAACAATAGCCGGACAGTTACATATGACATTCAAAAGTCTTAAAATATTTTACTACATATTTGCTCACCCTCATATTCTAAACCTGGATAATTGACAAAAGAGACTTTTAACAGAATGGTGACTTTGCTCTTTCCCATGCCGCAAAAGTGAATGGTGGGGGACTACACCACAAATGTAATTGGTTCTCTTAAAAGTTAAATATGTTCATAATATTTAAATTGTACAATTGAGAGAAAACATGTCTGAGCCTTAATAAAATTTGGCTTAGACTTAGGTGTTATGCAGGTTACATTCACGTTGTATGAAACAAATAGAAATGCGAACATACCACATAATGTCTCTTTTTATGAAGTAAAAATAAAGTTTTTCTGGTTAAGGAGAAGCAGGCGAGTAAATTACAGAAATGTAATTTTAAGGTGTGGAGGTGTGAAATTAAAATCCACCCTTTATCATATTGCAAATGATTAATTTGGGAATGTTTATTTTCTCATATTTATTTTCTACCAGAAATCACAATGTAACAAGTAGCAATAAATCTTCCATATTGTGATGTACAGTACTGTGTGAAAATTCTGTAAAACTGAAGGTTGAGGTCTGACATGAATTATTTACAATGTTACCAACAACATTTCTATTTCATGTTGAGCAAGCTATGAATTTTAATGGTTCCAATATTCTGTCACGAGCAGAATACAGTTCACATACCTGAAGTCAGGGTTGTTCTTTTCTCTGCTCATGATGATGGCCTCAAACATGGGTCCCTCTCTTACCACAAACTCAATCATTCTGTGTATCAAGCCCAGCAGGTTCCTATCAGCCACAAAAGAGATGGATGAGAGAATGAACAAGGGCACTCTTTTCTTTTCTCCACAACTCCATAATAATCCCTAAAGCCTTACCATGTCATTTCTATCTTTTTCTTCTTTCATTTTCACTGTCTGGCAGATTGAAACTTGTATTTTGCTCTGTATTTTCTGTCCACTCCAAATAAGATTGCTTTTCTGATGTTACCATGGCCCTATGAGACCGTTAAGGGAGTGTGTTTTAGTACAATGTTAGCTCCTATTGTTAGAAAAAGGCTACTGTGTGGTGTTCTACGTGTTTTCACAGTAGCAATCACTGCGTATAAAATTATTTACCGCAACTGTATTAACAGACTATAGAACTTGCTGATGTTGCTAAAGGTGGGTAACCTCAAGCTATGTATATTATATGTATCTGGTTCCTTGGGTACGATCTAAGATCAATGATGTCTTACAGTATCTTTCTGATGAACTAACCCAGTGGGGTCCTTAATCCTGGTCCTGGAGATCCCCCGCTCTTCACATTTTACATGTCTCCTTCATTTAACACACCTGAATCAGATCATCGGCTCCTTAGGAGCAGGTTTCATGAACTGAACCGAGTGTGTCAGATAACAAAGACATTGAAAATGTGCATAGTCTGGGGAAGGGGGGGTCCCCAGGACCAATATTATGAATTAACAGTTGTGATTAGGTGTCAGACTACAGGTGGGTGTGTATGTGTGTGTGTTTCAGTAGCAATGGTGTTTTAATAAATGGACAGAGAATGTGTACCTTTCTGTGGGGATTACCACTGTCACTACGGCCTCGGACAGAGTCTGTTCATGACGTCAAACCAAATGATGAAGATACAAAAATACAGTGAGTTTATATTTAAACAAACTGCAGAATATTCATGATTAATATCAGCAGCAGCAGTTACACCTCTGGAAACATGCTCCGCAAACAGACGAGTTCATCTCACCGCGGCTTCTTGCTCTGTCTGAGGGACATTCTGTGTATATAGAAACTTTTCTTGCTCTAAACTCTCTGGCTTCATATTTTATTCCAGCTTAAAGCTTATAAATCTAAACCAGATAAATAAATAAATCTAAAATAAAAGTCCTTATAAAGATACAATTCCCAAATTATCTGTGATGTGAAAGTACTATGTAATTTAATATTTGGGTAACAATTTTGTATTAAATCCAAATAATCTTATTTGAATTAAATATTGTATTGAATTATTGCTATAGCTTTAAGACTTGGAGGGATTGGATTTGACATGTTTGGGCATTCACTTCTGACATACTAATCAAAAAGTGATATGGAGAGACCAGCCAATTAATCTTAACAGAATCTGAAAGTGTTAAATAAACAAAGAGGTTGGTAGGAATGAAATGTCTCGTTACACAGGATGCCCCCACCCAGGCTAATGAACATTACACAACTTCAAACTGACCAATTATCCCATTGTGTTTCTGTACAGTTTTGTGGTTTCACCTGCTTTTGACTCCCATCTCGCATCAAATCAACCTACTCAAATTATTTTAAAGTGTTTCCACGACTTGACCTTTAAACATTCATCAAACAATGAAACAACCAAATTTCTCAGAGTCAGCTAAAGGTTGACTCAATCACATTTCTATAAATTGAATATACACTATTATTCAAAAGTTTGGGGTCAGTACATTTTTTTTAAAGACAAACTAATTAAGTTCAGTAAGGATGCATTAGATAATATTACAATTAAGAAGATTTCTATTTTAAATAAATTGACTTTTTGAACTTTCTATTTATTGAAGAATCCTGACTGAAAAAAATTATCAAGTTTCTGCAAATATATTAAGCATCAATTACAAATAGAAAATGTTTTTAATAGTAATAATATTTCACAATATTACTGTTATAGTGTGTTTTCGATCAAAGGAATGCAGCCTAAAAACATTTAAAAACATTAAAAAGCCATCCCCAAACTTCTGATGCGTAGAGAAAATCAACAAAACATTTGATTCAGATTCCAAAATTTGTGTCTTTATTAAATTTTAATTCTCTTTTTTTTTATTTCAACCTAAAATTAGTGATCAGTAATCATTCCTTTCATTTTCCTTCTATTTTTATTTGCTAAAGTGAACGTTTGTAGTGCTTCATGTTCTCCAAATACCTTGCCAGCAGAAAATGTTCCTTTTATAAATACCTTGACAAACCATACTCTACTACACCAGGAGGCAGTGCATGTGGTTACCTTGTAGAAGTCTTCCTGCGAGCGGCTGTGTGGTTTGGTGAAGTCATTTCTAAAGCGGTCTCTGGGTTGGGCGTTGAACGGCAGTCCAGATGGTGGAGGGGGGGCAGTGGTCTTCAGCACCCCGATGGGGGTGTACAGAGGCTGTGGAGGAATACGTACTGCCTTCCCCCAACCTAGCTTCATTTCAAAACCCATTACTGTTTTACCTGCAAAACACCAGAGCTCAAATGTCAATAGAGTCCAACTAAGTGTGTCTTTGAACAGACGGCAGTGAAATATTTCATTTACACTGGTTTGCGGATTGAGGACGCCTCACCATCCAGTGCGGCCAAAGCACGCTCTGCATCTTTCCGTGTCATAAAAGCAACAAAACCTCGGTTGGTGACTCTTGTTCTCTCTTCTTCAGTGCGAGGCCACATGATCTTCACACTGGCCAGAGGACCGTATTTCCCAAACTCCTTACAGAGCATCTCCTCTGTCATCTATTGAGACAATCAAACTTTAATAGATCAGAGTCTAAACATACTGTAATTACAAGAGTGCCATATAGTCAATGTTAAGCAGTCTGTTGGCCAGATTTTTCCATGGATTATACAGCAATCAGCAGGTCATAACACTGTGGCCTCTTCTCACCTTGGGGTTGATGCAGCCGATGTACAGGTTTGTTGTGTTTGGTACTACAGGATCATCATCAAATACTACAAACACAATATGTAAAAAGATTTTTTAGGCTTCCACTGGGTTTCCAAAGTGAAATGTTCGGTGTGAGTTTGTCAGACTTACTTGATCGTCGAGTCAGAGGTAAATCCAGATCTGGGTACACTCCTCCAGAGTCACCTTTCTTCTTTTTATATCGCTCCTCTCTTTCCTCCTGTATTCTGAATGACAGATTGAACAAAGACAGAACACTTTTTTTCGAACACATTTTCTCACTGTGAAATGGAGGGCAGTTCTTTTTTTTTCCGTATTGTTACATATGTCTGAGTGAAACAGAAAAATTATTATTATATATATATATTTGCCGAAACTCTATCCATCAGTTTTTGATTGCTGAAAATATACAAGGATGATTCCGTCACAATAAAATCAATAACATGCATTCAGAAAACAAATGAAGTGAATTTTGAGGGAAACACTGACTGTTTTAATTCCTCTTTAAAGAGCTCCAGATTACTCTTCTTCCTCTTCTCCTCCACTTTCTTTTTAACAGTCTAGAATGAAAAAACAAGAAAAGAGTTAAGACTAATTAATGTATTTTGGGATTCATCTATGCCGGTCTTCTCATCATGTTCTTTCTAACCCAGTCTAACCTCTTCAAAAGATATTAAGCTCATCTGACTACAGAAGAAGGAAGGTCACTTACAGTTTTTTTGCCTTCTGCAGGTTGAACAGGTGAGGTATTCTGAGGTGGAGAAGTGAATTTAGAGGCGGGTCTGTAGAGTTTGCTCTTCTTCACCTCTGCAGCTTCTTCCTCTGAGAGATGAACAACAACAAAAAAAATGCAATCATAACTCGCTCCTTCCTCTATTTATCATCTAACAGCTTATATTTATAGTTTACAGTATAGCAGCCCACAATTCAAATTCTAAACTGTTTCCTGCAAGCAACATAAGCATTGCACTTTTCAATAAAGTCAGCTTTAGTGCTACAGCAAATCAGTAACCAGACTGGTTTATTGTGTCAAACTACAGAGATCTGGAAACACAAGTGCTTAAACACCACACAAAGACCAGATCAGTTTTGTTACTGTAACTAAAACTAGTTGAAAAAGAGCTGAAATAAAATATTAATACTAGATAAAAAGTGCAAAGCCAATATAAAACTGAATATAATAAAGGCTAATTAAAAATATGAATATATACTATAAGAAAAGCACAAAAACTTACCTTTAGTTGCATTTACAATGCCTCCTCGTACAAATGTCTTCACTACACTTTTGTCATTAGTGTCAAAAGCAGCTATAAATTCCTCAAAGACTTCAGCAGCTTTCTCTTCCTCCTGGAAACGGTGAGACAGAGAAATGTTGTATAAGACAAGAACACAAAATAATCTTGGGCATCTCAAAGTGCTTACCTTTCTCTTCATTTCCTCTTGCTCTCTTTTTGTCAGCGTCTTCTTCACCCCCACAGATTTCCCTTTTTTGTCTGCCATGTCAACTTTCTAAAACACAGCAGAAATGTACTGCCCTTAGATCACTGCAGCAGTGTGGTTTATACGATCATGTAATCATATTTTCATGATTGGGGGACTACATATAATACATTTAAGAAGCAGCTACTCAAAAACATCTAGTCTGTGGGACAGGACCATGCATACCTGACACATATCACAAAGTACTTCACTTAATGACAAGAGCTCTGAGAATAAGAACAATCTAACACTCGTAAAAAGCCCTTTTTGCATGTCTTGATCTAGACCAAGACTGAGGACAGCAGGATGCAGGACTTTGAAGATGCAAAGCAGCTTTGAAAGATACTGTATTTACAACATCAGCCCTGTTATGTCCACATCTGACTGCACAATAAGACAGTGGTCCACATATCCTGTAAACACCTTGTTTGTATCAAATTCACAGCACGACTACATGTACTGGCTGTACAATCATGGCCAAATGTTTTGACAGTGACATACATTTGGGGTTTTGCAAAGTATACTGCTTCAGGATTTGTAGATTATTTTTCTACGTTTCTATGGTATACTGAAGAAAAAAAAAACAATTATAAGCGTATCATAAGTTATAAAGGCTTTTATTGGCACAAAAATATATTGAGTCAATATTTACAGTGTTGACCCTTGTTCTTCATAAGCCATGCAATTCACTCTGGCATGCTGGATATTAGCTTCTTATTAGTTCTCAGAGTTGATCACATTTGTGGTCTTCTGCTTGTCCACTCGTCTTTAGAGGAATGACCACAGGTTCTCTCTAGGATTGAAATCCAGGGAGTTGCCTGGCCACAGATACAAACTTTCAAAATAATGATCTTTGAGCCACTTCTTTTTCACTCTTGCTTTGTGAAATGGTGCTCCATCACGCTGGAAGATGCACGGATCATCACCAGATTGCTCATGGATCGCTGGAAGAAGTCAATCTTGCAGGATGTTTTGATTCTTTATCATTCTTTATTCATGGCAGTGTTTTTGGGCAGAATTATGAGAGCCCACTCCCTTGGTTGAAAAGCAACCCTACACATGGATGGTATCAGGATGCTTTACTGTTGGCACAACACAGAACTCATGGTAAAGTTCACCTCTTCTTCTCTGAACAATCGATTTTCGTTGTCCAAATGTCTTGGCCTCGTTGTGCGTGCAGATGCTCTCACACCAACCTGCTGCCATTCCTGAGCAAGCTCTTCACTGCTGGAGATTGCTGGACACTCTGGGATGTCCTGAAAACCTCTCTCCTTGAATTCTTGATGATACAGACAATATTCTTTGTAACAATGTCCTCGCATATGAGGCCATTCTGATGCAAAGCCCTGATGGCTGCACCGGTTTCTTTGGAGGAAACCATTTCTAACAAGAACACAATGATTGGAAAGTCTTCTTCCCACCATCAGTCTGCTCTTACAATCTATTTAGTATGATAGTGATTTCACCTGACTAGTACTCATTCACACTTTCACATGTACTGCTGATATGATTAGTCAATTAATGTATACTGGTCACTTTCTGTCAGGACCAACAACAAAAAATTTTTTTTTGGTAAATTAAGCTTTTAACAATTATTTAAAATGCATCTGATCACTCTACACAATAATCTAGAAACAATGTGAATGGACACCACAACAGCTTAAGCAGCAAACTTTGCAAAAAACACAAAATGTATGTCACTGCCAAAACTTTTGGCCACTACTGTATAAAGTTATAACGATATATTTTAATACTCATAGACCTGCTGGTGGTAATGTCTCCAGAACTATGTCTACGACTGTCTCCAAACCTAGTTAACTGCCTAGACTGCATTCGTGAGCATCAGGGGCGCCGACAGACCCCCGAAAGGGCTGTGTCTATGTGTGCAGCTCATGCTGAAACAGACCGCCTGTGTGTGTACGTTGCGTTAGGTTAGCGTGCGGGGCTAACGTCTCTGGTCCTCCTGACCTCGTTCAAACCTCAGACAGCCTTTTGCTGTCAACTGTGTTAACGCCGCTGGAGGACGCAATGAAGACATATCTGATGGTGCAACCAGTTGCACATCTGTAAACAATCTATATAGCGACTTACACAGCTCTTGCGTTGCAAAAACGAAACCGTTCGTATGTTGTTAATCCGCCATTTTGAAAATACTAGAAATGGAAATAGCGGAAAAGTGACGTCGCGTGATAAACACCAATCAGAGCTCAAAACGGCTCATTCTGCGACTGCTGCGGATTCCTCGATGCTTGAGAGGAGAGTCTCCACTCCAGTCACTTGTCCAATAGTTGTATGTTTGCCTGGCTAAATTAATAAAGCATTGATATAAAAGACCAGAATCAGAAAGGGCTTTACTGCCGAGTTTGCTTACACACAAGGTATTTTTCTTGGTGACAGAAGCTTCCAGACAGGTTGACAAGTGACAAGATACAGATAACATAAATAAAAATTAGTAAAAAAAAAAAAATATGTAAAAAAAAAAAACAATAGACAAAATACATTAAACTGTATGTACAGTGCTTTTAGACACATTATGCAAGGAAATGTGGGTAGATTGTAAGATATATTAAGTCACTAACATACATGTAATACATATTAGTATAGATAGTTGGGTATTGCACATTGGGGAGAACTTTTAACTGTTCATGACATGGATTGCCTGAGGGAAGAAACTGGATGGATGTTTTGGTGCTCAATGCTCTGTAGCATTGACCAGACAGCAACAGAGTGTGCTGGATCTGAGGGGTCCAGAATGATTTTACCATCTCTTTTACTTAATCTGGAATAGTGCAGTTCAAGTAGGGATTTGTACCAGTGATTTGCTCAGCAGTCCGGACTATACTGTGCAATCTATTATGGTCAAATTTGGTAGCTGAGCTGAACCAGACAGTTATAGAAGTGCAGAGGATGGATTCAGTGGCGGACTGTTTCAGCAGCTCCTATTTAGTGCCTAAACTCTGGAAAAATCTACCTAACATTGTTTGGGAGGTAGATACATTCTTGCAATTTAAATTTAGATTAAAGACCCATCTCTTTAACCTGGCTTACACATAACACACTAATATGCTTCTAATATCCAAATCAGTTAAAGGATTTTTATGCTGCGTTAATTAGGTAAACCGGAACCGGGAACACTGCCCATAACACTCGATGTACTTGCTACATCATTAGAAGGAATGGCATCTACGCTAATATTAGTCTGTTTCTCTCTTATTCCAAATTCACCGTAGGCACCAGATCCAGTCTGTATCCAGATCAGAGGGTCACTGCAGTCACCCGGATCCAGTTTTTTCTCCATTCTGTCACCGATGGAGTTTTGGTTCCATGCCGCTGTCGCCTTGGGCTTGTTTAGTTGGGGACACTTAATTTACAGCGATATCGTTGTCTTGATTGCAAATGATTGCACAAATACTATTTAAACTGAACTGAGATGATGACATCACTGAATTCATTGATCAACTGCCTTTAACTGTCATTTTGCATTATTGACACACTGTTTTCCTAATTAATGTTGTTCAGTTGCTTTGACGCAATCTTTTTTGTTTAAAGCGCTATATAAATAAAGGTGACTTGACTTGACTTGACTGTTGTGTCATCCGCAAAGTTCAGCAGTTTGACTTAGGGGTCTTTAAAGGTGCAGTTGTTGGTGTTCAGGGAGAAGAGCAGTGGGGAGAGCACACACCCCTGAGGAGCGCCAGTGCTGATGGTGCAGGTATTGGAAGTGCATTCACCATTTCTCACTAGCTGTTGTCTATCTGTCAGAGAGCAGATAGAGCTGGGAACAGAGAGATGGGTTAGTTTGGTCTGGAGGAGTGTTGGGATGATTTAACTGGAGCTTGTATTAAAGGGATACTCCACCCTTAAATGAAAATTTTGTCATTAATCACTTACCCCCATTTCGTTCTAAACACGTAAAAGCTCTGTTCGTCTTTGAAAACCTGGAAGCTGAGACTGTCCCATAGACTGCCAATTAAATAACATTGTCAAGGTCCATAAAAGGTAAGAAAAGTCGGTCAGAATACTCCATCTGCCATCAGATGTGCAATCTGGGTTATATGAAGCAACGGGAACACTTTTTGTAAGCTGATTAATGACAAAATTTTCATTTTGGGGTGGAGCAACCGTTTAATGACCCTTACGAAAATAAACCATGGTGTTATTGAAGCAAAAGTTTTTTTTTTTTGCATACTGATTACCAGTTTTACTACAAATACCATGGTTAAACTATGGTTAGTGTAGCAAAAACATGGTTAATTTGTGGTTACCATTGTTTAACTATAGTAACTATGGCAACAAAATGAATAGTCTTCAAGGTTAGTCATAGCAAAGTGAAGAATTTACTGTTAGCTTATATGAGGCCTTCAACCTGATGTTAATTTTGATAACATCATAGGACAAAACAACTGCTATGACATAACATCATAGAATACATCCATTGTTAACACTTGATCATGTTTGTGCTCTTATTTTCTCACTAAATTGATCAAAGTGACTAACAACATGAGAACAGTTATCATTTTTCATTAAAAATTTGTTGATCTTTTTTAATTAGATAAAAAGGAAACATCTTAAAAAGAAACATCAGGAATAATGAAACATCTGGAATACACTTTATGTGTTAAATTAGATACTGATTAAAAAAAGAAAACAGTATAGCCTGAATGCACTGTAAGTCACTTTGGATAGAAGCATCTGCTAAATGCATACATGTAAATGTGTTAATAAATAGCCAGTTTTTATATTGGAAATTGGTGAATAGCACTTAGACATGGCATAACAATGTCTCAATATCCACTAAAGTAGCCAAAGACTCCAATTTTTGTGTAAAAGCATAGATTTTATGAATTTTAGAGTAAACTATCTCTTTAAGCAGCATGTCCAAATAAACAGACCAGACAGACATCACAAGATAATTCTTCAAAAAAATTAAATCTTTGGTGTTTATTGATATGATGATATCAAATGTAAACAACTTCTGATAAATATATATATATATATATATATATATATATATATATATATATATATATATATATATATATATATTTTTTTTTTTTTACATTTTGTTTAAAGTATAGGATTCCGTTGTTATCACTGAGTTTACCTTCTAATGTCAGTACAGTATTTACACTGTATGAGGTACTTTTACATTTTTTCCCTAAAAATTATTAAAATCATATAACAATCAATAATTTACATTTTCTTTTAAAAAGGAATTTTTTTTGTGTGCATACACTGCAATAAAACCCCCTTATCCCACAGCCAGAAATGTTACAAATATTTAGTTGAATGACAACATTACAGTTAACAGTGATGAAACAAAATGGAAAAATTGTGCCAAAAATTATGCATTTTCCAGTAAACACTATTACTTCATAAAACTGTATGGTTGTAATTCTAATTACTGAAGAGTTACTGTTCGATCGGCTCCTCTTGATCCTCCCCTCCCTCTTCTCAAGCCTCTTCCTCCTCTTGCCACACCAACCCCACCTCTTCCTCTGCCTCTGCCACCCCCCATAATATTTTCTCTTCCTCTGCCACCCTCCATAATGTTTCCTCTTCCTCTGCCACCCCCCATAATGTTTCCTCTTCCTCTTCCTCTGCCACCCCCCATAATGTTTCCTCTTCCTCTTCCTCTGCCACCCCCCATGTTTCCTCTTCCTCTGCCACCCTCCATAAAGTTTCCTCTTCCTCTTCCTCTTTCACCTCCTATGTTTCCTTGTCCTCTACTTCGTCCACCCCCAACAATGTTTCCTCTTCCTCCACCTCTTCCACCTCCTCCAACAGCTCCTCTTCCTCTTCCACCACCTCTTCCCTGGCCTCGTCCTTGCCCTCTTAACCTCAGGTCAGTGAAACGGTCATTAAGGTATACGGCAGTCTACAGAACAAAATAAAAACAGAGCCTCTAAAAGCTGTAGAGTTATGTTTAATCATCCAAGATTACAAAAAAAAAAATACAATTTTGATGTCACACTGAAGGCTAATAAAATGCAATAACCCCCCCCCCCCCCATAATTGATTCCCCCACCTCACCTGGTTAGTAGTTGCTTTGTAGTTAAATTGCAGAGGAATCCCCTGAAGTGAAGAAGCACTGGCTCTAGATGATCTGCCTCTTAACACTGCCCCACCCCTCCTAGTCTGATTAGATGTCTTCCTGATGGATTGAAAAGAGCGAGAGAGAGACAAAGAAAAGATAAACGAAGAGAAATGTATAACCAGTGGATGAGAGGGAAGTGAGAAGGTTCATTTACTCACACAGCGACAGGTGCAGATTTTGCATTTGGCAGGGAAACTGTGAGCGTAGAGCCAGATGGTGCTGTTCTTCGACTTCAGTGTGTGTGTATGTGTGTGTGTGTGTGTGTATTTGTGTCAAACACAGAGAGAGAACACGAGCAAAGACTATTATTTTACACACCTCAAGATTATGTTTTGGAATAAAGAGTCATCTTCTTATGTAACTAAAACTCACTTTCTTATTGTCTGATACTTTTGTAGTTTCTCAGCCCTTTTTGTAGCGGAAAACTATAGTAACAAACAAAGGACACAGAAGTGAAGGTCTGAAATATATTAACAGGAAGGCCAATCTGTGTATATGTTTTGTATAATGTGAATGTGTTTTATATTTATTAATAAAGATTGTCCTTCTTACCCCTCTGTCTGATACAAATGGTCTTCCACCCCTTTGTCCTCTTGCTGAAAATGCACCCCTACAACAACAGCAAACAAACTATTATTTTGAACTGCAGACTGTGCTATGAAGGGATTATGGCTCTATTTCTAAAAGGTTTAATGTTATTTATAAGAAGATTTTTTTATTTTATTTCACAACCCATAATGTAATGGGTCAACAGGAACCTATTTTCTGTAGTCTGACAAAAATGAGCAACAGAGACGTCACCCAACACATCTTTTTTCCCCATTTATCATTCTGTTGTATTTTATATATTCATTTTTTTATGATTTTGAAATCATCCAGTCTCTTATCCTCACCAAGGCTGTATTCAATTGATCAAAAATACAGAAAAAATTTAATATTGTCAAATATTATTATCTAAAATAATAATATTACTGCAATTACTATTGAAAATATCAGTTTTCTATTTTAATATAGCTGCAGCTGCATGGAAATGTTTTCTATTACTTCTATCTTCTGCATCTGTGACTTTCAGTTTTATATTTATGCAGATATTATGGCTACAAATAGAATCTCTACAAAGAGACTGGGCTATAAATTGGAAGACTATTTCCCTTGAAAACCAGTTCTCATGAGTCCCTGTGTCCAACTTCACTACTTCTGTTGATTATTACTAGTATTATAGCATATTTTAAAAAAGACGGTAGAACCTGCTCAGTCCGCCTCCTCTTCCTCTACCTCTTCCACGTCCTCTGAATGTGCCCCTCGATGTGAATGTGGTCTGATCAGACTGTTCACTAGTCTATGATGAACAGTAGAAACATTGTTGAAAAATAAAAATCTCATTATGCAAAGTGTTAAATTAAGAATGAAATTAAAAAGTAATCTGTGCTTCAATTACTTAACCTTATTTCAGAACCAGAAACAAAACAATGATTGATACCGTGGAAGCGGCATTTAGTGAATCCCTTCTCGACATCATGCCCCTTTCGGATCCTCTTTGTCTTCTTAAACCTCTCACCCTGCCAGGCCCTGTGAGACAAACCTCTATGAGGAACTCAAGTCTTTATGAAGCATTTTTACCTTTTAAAACAGATCAGGAAGAAGTCATAAGCCAAAAAGTCCAAATGTATCAGCTGTATAAATGCAGGAGATAAGAGAGGGTTAAGTATCAAATGCTTGCCTTGGTACTGCTGCGCTCCTCGTCGGAGTCCTCTCTGCTGCGGTGGAACCTGGTCGAGTTTCTTCAAGACGTTGTTCCTGTTAACAGCACGTTTAGTTTTAGCTCTGTTGGCAGCTCTGTTTGCCTTCTGTTCCTTCTTATTCAGCTTTATAATGTCGTCTGTGAAAACATAAGGAACAAAGTTTTATACCTCTGGTTTATTTTAAAATGGCCAATAAAAGAGCAATCATTCATTTTAACGATTAATGATATGATTGATATATTAGATAATATTTGGATATACTTGTTCGAGTAAATAGGGAAAGGGAAAGGCTAAATAGGGAAAGGCTTCAATAGTCATTTGCAGCATATTAAGGCTCCTTATGCCATAAATGTATTTTGTTTATCTGATGGGTGGGTGGGTTTTCTGTTCAGAACCCCCCTCAATATACCAGATATGCATGACAAACTGACAAAACAACCACAACAACAACAACAAAAATACATGAAAAGTATCAACCTTTTTTTTTTTTTTTTTTTACATTTGTTGACTTAACAATGAAGGTCTGTGTTATTAATGTGGCTGGATGACTGCTGCTAGTCACAATGTGGCTACAGTACAGATGGATGAAGGTTTTATTATACTTTAACTGTTGCTTCATTTTTTTCCCCCATTCACAGTCATATATTATTTCAGTCATTTATTATAATGCTAAACTCAAGGTAAATGGTGTGTGTGCACGAGCAGGTCGGTCGACAGCTGTTGGATGTATGTGACAGCTGACCGCTGTTTCTCTACACGTCAACACAGAAGCGAAACCGACAGTTCCTGCCAACTCATCCAAATCTCAATGACTTTAAGTTGATGTCTCCCCTCGCAATTACTAACCTAATGACAAGTCGATTTTGTCCGAGCTTGAAGCGTGAGGCTCCTGCATTTGCTCTGTACTCTCCATTTGAATATCATTCTCCCCCATTTCGTCTTCCAACGTCTTTACGCACGCAGAGTTTCAGAAGCGTCGTGTCTCGAAAACACCCAAGTATTTACACTCGATAACTTCCAAAGGTATGTCAAAGCAGAAACGCTAATGACGAGACGAACTATGAAACTTTTTTTAATTGACTCGGTTTCAAGGCTCCTTCTTGGTGTTCATTTGTGTCGATAAAGTGAGTGGTGAGTCCTAGCAGCGTGACCGAGCCCAGCAGCGCTAGGAATCTGAAGACCAAACCAATGTGACAAGAGCCCCAAAATAGCGCTGTGTGTGTGTCTGATCCTGTAGGCTGGTCATTACAAACATAGCCAGCGGCAGGAATTCAATTCTTCACTGTTCCTCCCTCATTTATTCTGTTTATCATAATCACAAAACATGTTTTATTCTTCAGTTACTACAGTTATTAAAAATTTCATTTCTCACCACAAATGTTCCAATTTAACCCTCAATCATCATTCGGGACAAATTTGGGCAAAATCTTTTTTTTTTTTTTTCAAATGGTTTCCTGAGCGGTTCTTTACGTAAGTTTTGTAAGTTTGCAACCTGTACACACACAAAAAGAGGACTCGATTCAACAAAGTTAAGTGGTTGAAAAAAAAAAAACCTCCTTAATTTGTCATAAAAAATGAATGGTGAATACTTGAAAGAATTATTATTATTATTGTTTGTCCAATGCAGATCAAACACACATAAATAAAGGTTTGAGCCTATACAACATTCTGAATGTGTAAAACAACCCCCCACACAAACCCACAAAAAAGCCATTGAGTACTACTATGACATTAAAATGTTTGACATTTTTATATTTTTATTCCATCAGATGGCACCAGATGGCACCAAAGTCACCATATTTTTAGGTTTTGGCTGTCTGAACTTATTGCAATTATATTTTTACTGAAGTAAAATGAATTTTAAATATAACATAAAACAAAGCATATTTTAGGCTACATAAAAATCCTTCTGGACAAATTTGGACAAACTCTTTCTTTTTTTATTGTTTCCTTAATTTTTCCTTAAGTTTGCCACCTGAACACACTATATTTAAAATGTATAAAACAGAGGACAAACAAAGTTAAGTGGTTGATCTTTTTTTAACTCCTTAATTTCTCCCATAGGAAATAAATGGGAAATACTAACATACAAAGCTTTTTAAATTTTTTTATTTGTCCAATAAATCCAGCACAATGCAGATCAAACACACATAAAACTCTCTCTCTCTCTCTCTCTCATGCACACAAAAATAAATAAAAAACACCAAAAATCACAAAAAAACTACATAAATTAATAAAATAGTGAAATAGTTTTTACTTTATCGAAGACTGATATGACATTTATTAAAAACAAAACAAAAACAAAGGATCAAAACTGAGACCATCACGCACAAATTTGACCTCGAATGAGAAACAAAGAGCTGCGAAGGATGCTTGAGGCCTGAGGGTTAAAAAAAACAATGGCTTTTCTTCAGTTTTATGTTTTATTAAAAAGTTCATTAGAGTTTTTCCATTCATACAATACTCTAAAACATAAACACAACTAGAAATACTCAGTTTGAACAGTAGCTCAGTATTTATTGTTAACCAACTGATATATATATAAAATACCTATTATTTATAGCTTCCTAGTGTGCATACTTTTTAAGACACCCAACATTTTATTTTGGCATCCAGCGATGGGTTTTAAGCTTCAATTAGGAAGGGTATCAACTCTCCACTGACCCTTGACGAGGATTATTATTATTAGTAGCGAGTATTTCTATATTATTTGAACAAGTACAATACACCGGTTCTTATCCTTCTCTTCACTCTCTAAGGCAGAAGTCTCCAAACTCATCCATTCAAAATCATCCTACTACTTGTCTGCTTGATCCTATTCCATCTCATCTCCTTCAAGCCATTTCTCCTGCAGTTGTACCTTCACTCACATCATTAACTCATCCCTTCACACTGGTGTTTTCCCCTAAGCATTTAGACAGCATCGTATAACCCCATTACTTAAGAAACCTACCCTTAACCCATCTCTTTTAGAGAACTACAGACCGGTTTTGCCATTCATTGCAAAAACACTTGAACGAGCTGTTTTCAACCAAATCTCTGCCTTTCTCACACAGAACAACCTCCTCGACAGCAATCAGTCTGTTTTCAGAAGTGGAAATTCAACCAAGACTGCCTTGCTGTTGTTGAAGTTGTTGAAGCACTTAGACCATTCCAAATCTTCAATACTTATCTTGCTGGACCTGTATGCTGCTTTTGACATGGTTAACCACTAGATCCTCCTGTCAACCCTATTGGCAAAGGGCATCTCAGGAACCACACTCCAGTGGTTTGAGTCTTACCTCTCAGACAGGTCCTTCAAGGAATCTTGGAGATATATAAGGTGTCCAAGTCGCAAAATCTAACTACTGGGGTGCCTCAGGGCTCAGTTCTTGGACCACTTCTCTTCTCTGTCTACATGGCATCACTAGATTCTGTCATTCAGAAACATGGCTTTTCATATCCCTGCTGTGCTGATGACACTCAACTCTACCTCTCATTCCATTAATTAATGTTTGCCTACAAAACCAGCACTGGCTCTGCACTCCTTTACCTAAATGCATTACTTCATACTTATGTGCCCTCTTAGAAGCTTGCATTCTGCAAGTGAATGTCACTTTATTGTGCCATCCCAAAAGAGGCACAAAATCACTTTCACAGACTTTAAATTAAATGTTCCCTCCTGATGGAATGACCCGCCCAACTCAGTCCGAGCAGCTAAATCCTCAACCACCTTCTAGAATCGGCTAAAAACACATCTCTTCCATCTTTTTTGACCCTCTAACTCTAGCACTCTCTAATCTAATTCTATTCTTTTAAAAAAGTCAATTTCAGATTACACTTTATTAATTTACTGATTGTTTTCTTAAAAAAAAGTATTTCGTTTTATTTTTTTATTTTTTATTATGCAATTAACAAAAGCAAAAAAGGCCTCAACACTAGCTTGCTGTATTCGTTTTCTATTCTGGTTTTTTTTTATAATATAATAAAAAAAATAAAAATAAACTTGCTATGAGTACTGCGTTAAGCTAACTGAGACTTGTAATAGCACTTGTATATCATTGCTCTTTTGTTGATGTTGATTGCTTCCATTGTCCTCATTTGTAAGCTGCTTTGGATAAAATGTAAATGTTAATTTTTCCCCATTCATCCCCCAGGGTTCGCCACTGAGCTCAGGGCACATGGCCCGTTTTTCTGTGCCACACCAACCACTACTGAAAACCCGGGCGGGCGCCACATGAAAGAAGAAAAGACACGCCCTAAAAGGAAAGTCATGAAACCTTCTTTCTAACCTGTATCACTCAACAACCATCTTAAAATAAAAATAAAAAATAAAAAACGCCTCAAGTATGACTTTCAATAGATTTTTAAAGTGTTTAAAATCGCTATCCATTCTTCGCTCTTCACATAAAAATTCCCTATGACAAATAAAAATATAGTGGTTTACCTATATTAAAATAAAAGGCAAAACATAAAGGAATTCTCTTGGTTTAACTTTACAAGATACCTGCCGTACTTAGCGTTGAGCCAATCCCCGCCCCTTTCCAATAGTAGCCCTTCCCCTCCCTGCCTCCGTCTGCGTCGTCTGCGCATGCGCGGCACGCCAGGCAGCCCCCTATTATTATTTGTAAGAATAATTTCACTTATGAAAATGGCGGCGAGTCAGGGAGCTGTTGGACCTGCGACGGCTCTCCAGGGCCAGCATTATCTTAATGTCGCGCACTGGAACCCAGGCGTGATGCAGCAGCAGCAGCTACACCCGCTGCACACCGCCCGCAGTCTGGAACGAGCGCTGGAAGATGCCGTCTGCTCCGGGATGCTCAATATCAGCGGAAGAAAACTGCGCGACTATCCGGGGCTCAACTACGATCTGACCGATACTACACAAGCAGGTGGGTCCCACAGATGTTGGCTAATCTCCCTGCGTGCTCCACTGACCCGCTTCTCGCGTTTCCTGGTTTGTGAGGACAACAAAAAGACCCATAAAGCGAAGGGAGTGGGTGCCCTTTTGGTGCATTTGCTTGGTGTGTCAATCGGTGTTTGTGTGTTGGTTACAATGGACAGTGCACATGGTGCATGTATGAGGAAAACCGTTAGTATCGCGCTTTATCTCTTGTGTTTATCGTGTCCAGCTGGTGTGACAAACCCAAATATAGTTGCCATTAGAAATACAGTCTAAAAGGAACTGGCATCCCTGGTTGTTTTGGTTTCACATCTCACTTTCCCAAATCATATTTCTTATATGAACAAAACTGAAGAGAGCACTCCAGCTGAAACGACAGGAGACAATCTTCATAACCTTTGCTCCAGTAATTCAGCAGGTTTTAACATGCAAACCCGTAGAAACCACATTGCACCGTGTCTATACTACGAGCGCGCGACGAAACTAGAACGCTCCCTTTGTATATTTGACATAGCCGTTTAATTTATCATCACGGGAACAGTTTATTTAGTGGATAGGGTGTTAAACGATGGTGCAAGCAGTTTTAAACGGACGATGAATGCAGATAGAGGCTGTAGTGCCAGACAAAAGATGCTGCCTTTGGTCTGTCACGCGCCTTTTCTTCACCCTCTCAGTAGATGTCAATTTGCAAGCAGCCCTGGATTTAATACAAACACGCATTTTACTAATATAAATATAATATTTAGTATTGCAATTTAGATATGTGTAATGGTATTAAAAGCTAGTGTTTGTCTAAATAATATTTGGCCTGGCAAATCACAGTTTGCACAAGTGAGCTGCACTATTATGAATACTGTAGCATAAAGTGGATGCTTTTCGGTGCTGTGGTTAGAAATGAAATGGCTGCATCTCTTTCGGAAGTATCTGTGGTCCGTTATGGTAGTCTTGCCATTCAGATGTGAAGCAGACAGTGGGAGGAGGGACACTAATCCATTCATTCATGCACACCTTACCTACACTCCCATTCAACTGTATTGAGTTACACTAGTGAATAGGCTTTTTTGTGAATATTTTAGCTATGTCTTACAACTATTTAGCTGTATGAAGGCTTCATTGTTTATATCAAGATTCTCTCAGACGGCTTGTTCACTGAAAGAAGCCTGTGGTTGTTGTAGATAACGCTGGACGTTCACTGGTATCGCAGTTTCTGTCAGGGTCGTTGGCATACAGATGGCATTTGTTGATAGTATAAGGCTGCTTGTATTTTCTCTTTTGTTTGTGTGCATGTGTATGTATATGAAAGAGGAACTAGTTGACTGTTCACCAGACTGTCGCCGTTAAGAGGAAGTGACTTTGTTGCTGATTCAACTGGAGATGCATGACTGTGTTTCTCCATTAAGAGAAGAGATCCCTCAACTTGCAATCTGTGTGCACATTTGTGAGAATGAGATTTCTTGTGTGCGTGTTAGATTTTGTGTGTGTTTGACAGTCTGACTAGGCTTGAGTATAGATAGCATGTGTGTGGCGTGGGTCTGTTCCCATGGCTCAAGTGACCCACTTGGCAGTCCTTGCTATTATTGGCTGTGTTTGGCCACAAACTCAACACTGGGGTATAAAGACACCCCCAAATCTAAAACTGTGACAAAGTTTAACAACTTCCTCTCTTTGTCTTGTCTTTCTTGCTTTCTTTTCCCCCACCATTTTTCTATGTTTTTATTGTTTATTATGCGTGTTAATAACAAGAGTCAGCGCGGTTTGTTGTGTATACTAGCATTGTCATCATAATGGGTCTTCTTTGATAAACTGGTCTCCATTTCTGTAAACTGTCTATGTATGTGTGTGTGTGTGTGTGTGTGTGTGTGTGTGTGTGTATATATATATATATATATATATATATATATATATATATATATATATATATATATATATATATATATTAGTCGCACTGTCTGGCACAGCATCACTGCTGAAAATTGACACGTCTTCATGGAAGATGTCAGCAAGTCTAGCAACATGAGGTCAAATCTCAAAAACTTGCATAATGTGTGGACGTGTCACGTCTTAACACTTAACGTTACTTTGCATCGCCCGCTGCAAGCTCTTTGTCTGCAACACGACAAGAGGCCATAACGGATAAAATAATTTTGTTCATTTGTAAGGACATGAGACCGATCAGTATTCCGGATGGGGCACGCTTCGGGGAGTTCTGTCAAGCAATGGATCCGAGATTTGATTATTTATTGTTTCATGTCAAGGAAAAGTTCCATGTTTTCCACAGCACAGCTCGCTCGGAGCATTCAATGTCAGTTCTATATGCTGTAAAATTTCAATTAATATTAATAATATTTTTTTCAATCACTTGAATGAAGCCTGCTATATTTGGGACAACAGTCGCGACCTTAAATTGCTTGCACAAAAATTTGTTTGTTAATTTAAACCGTTATGCGCAGAGAACGTGAGGGTGAGAGAGCGTGAGGTCTGCAGTCTTGGACATTAGTTGATTTCCTTGTTTTTGTGTAGGTAATACGTTGTCAGATAAGTTTAAACTTGAATAGACTATCTGTACAAGTGGTTATGTCTATTTGTATTATTTTGGCCTGTTATTGATGTAATGCAAGTCATTGACAACATGCGCAACCAGATGTTCGAATAGTTCGAATATTAGTCTAATTTTTAGAGGGAATATTTGAACGTTATTTTTGAGCAATTTTGACAGCCCTAATATATTTATTTAATTATTTATTTCAGGACTGGATATCAGCTGCTACCTCCCAATATGATACACGTGTCCCAATTCAGTACATTGTAATTTGATCTGTTGTAGTTCCTCTTATGCAGTTTACAATATTGACCAATAGTGTGTGTATTGTGATATATATATAGTTTCAGTGTTTAGACTTATTTGTATTACCTGCTTCTTCATTAGTTAAACCTATTTAGGACATTTTATGAATTAAAATATGAACTAAGTACTAATCCAATCTAGGGCTGCAGCTATCGATTCTTTTTGTAATCGATTAATCTAGCACTTAATCGATCGATTAATCGAGTAATCGGATAAAACGATTTGTGTGTGTTTTTGAACAAACAAAACAAATAATGCATAACAAAAATGATGTGGCTGTAAAATGAACAAGCATTTGGCTTTTATTTCTCAACAGAGGTATTTATTTCCAAGTCCAAAAGTTTGGCTCCAAAAGTTAAGTGCCAAGTTGGCATTGCCAACAATTATAGAACAATGTACAGTTAAGTGAACTTACTGTAACATGTATAACATGTATTGTAAAACTAATATGAATATAAACTTAGTTTTTTGTCTTCTTAATACACAACATTACAAAAAAAGGATTGCACCTTCTGCAAATTTAGTTTAGTTAACCTGAGAACAAAAAATGAATATAAAATATCAAGCCAAACAGGTACACAATGTATAAAATGTATAAAAAAATTATGTAAATAAAACAATTATAAACAATTATAAATAATTTGCTGTAATCTCAAAACAAACATCAAAATGTACGTGTGCGTGCGTGCGTGTGTTTGTGTGTGTGTGAAGGGGTTCTTTTTTAGGCTATACTCTCTTGCAATTGAACGTGATAGTTACATTTACTACTTTAAAACGTCATCAAAGTTAAACATCCTATCTAGTCAAACCGCATCACGACATCGCTACAAATGCAGTATGGGATTAAAATCAGCGAACATCAATAGGCTTAGACTACGTTAATTTACCTTGTTTCAGCGATGCTTGGTGAAACAGCATAGAGTGGATGTCTTCTGTTCAGATGCTGAATCATGGAAGATGTGCTGTTGTGGTATGCCAGCTCTATTTTGCAGTAGAGACACTGCACCTTGTTCTCTTCTTTATTAAGTGTGTAATGATCCCACACTTTAGACCATTTCTGCCGTTTATTTATAGATCTATTCTCCGCCATCGCCCCAACTAAATTCAAAAGGTCCGTGTGAATAAACGGTCCGTGTGACACAATCAAATCCCTGCGCCGCGCGTATAGTGCGCGTCATAGGAATTTAACGAGGCTTCGAGGCAGAGTTTTTGCCTCGAGGAATTTTTGTAATCGAATAACTCGAGTAACTCGAGGAATCGTTTCAGCCCTAATCCAATCTTGTAAAAAAAAAAAGATTAGCAATATATTGATATTTGACTGTATCTTATTCTGTGTAAGAGTTAGTAATTGTAGTATTAGCCTATTTATATCCTATTATAGTATTTATAAATATTTTTAATTCATTTTTTATATAGTTGTTTTAGTAAATTTTGTTATGTGCTTTTGTAATTTCCTTTAATATTCCTATTGCTTTCATTTGTTTTAGTTTTAGTAGGCTAATTTACTAAGTTAACTATATAACTATATACCAGTGAGAGAAAGTTGTCCTTAACTGTTCCAGCCCTCATGTTGTCCCACACCAGTATGCATTTCAGATTTAGATTTTTTGAAGAAGGTTCGAGTTCCATTCCATAGACATAAAACACAGAGGCATTTCTCCAAATTTCTTCTTTTGAGTTCCACAGAAGGACTTTATTGATGACTGAATTTTAATTTTGGTGTTGCATTACTTTAGATGCTGTCATATGTCAAGTACATTTAATGTCTTGTTGCTCTATTGACAGACACAGAATCCTCTCTGTCTCTAGACAGAACCCTTGGGCTCATGACATCATAGTGCTTTTGAAGAAGTGGTCATAAGATTAAAGTTGAATCATTTTCACATTTCTGGATTTAGAATGTAGAAATAAGGGATGCTAAGTTAAACTGTGCAGCTGACATATAAAGGTAAAATAGCAAAAATAACAAAACAGCAGGTTTTTGATACATAGCAATATCAAATTAAATATCAGTATAATGTAGGGTTGGAAAAATTTAAAAAGTTAAAAATGTTGTTGTGATTGAATCCAAGAATAGACTTTAGTCTATTTAGACGCCATATTGAATTTAACACAGATGAAAACTGCTGTGATAGGCTTACAGTCTTTTTATTTTTGGAAAGATGTTTCATCAGTACAGTCCATTAAACACTGTTTCTATTCCACATCCTCATTTTCATTGCTGTCAAAGATTAATCATAGCACTACCCTTCCTAAGGTCTACTGTATTTATGTGTTTCAAATAGGAAAGAAGGTTTAGCGATGCTGTAAACCTTACAGAAGTGTTGACTGCTAAATCAAATACGTTATGTCACAAAGGCTATATATTTATGTACAAAGTAACAGGAAGTTCCAGGGCTTTTTATACTTGTGGCAGTGTAACCGAATGTTTCATTAATTTCTCTCTTTAGGGTAAGTAGGAACACTGTACGTCCTTTTTAGATCAGTATCTCTTAAAAGCAACAAGAAAAAGAGTGGTTTATTTTCAAGAAACCATCTCAGCTGTTGAATGGCCAGAAACACGTAAAGGTCCGAAAGTTCAGGACGATGATGACTATGACTCATGAAATTTCGTTGCACAGTGAGTATTTTGAGATTACTTAGATAATGTCCACAACAGGTTAAGTTTTGCAAACACAGGTCAATGTGGTTTATTTGATGCGAAACAGACGGAAAGTGTTTCCAGGAACTACATTCATAATATTTTTAAATCACTTGTCATTGTGCCTGAATGAATTACTTTTGTTGATGAATTGTTTTTGTAAAAAAAAAAAAAAGATTTTATTACATTTGATGGCTGTGTACACTGAAAGAAATCTAAATAAATCTAATCTGCAAATCTAATTAACTTTTTTCCCCCTCTCAGTAGTTCAGATTATCCAAGTAGATAATGTCAACATTGTGACATTTAAATCAGAAGAATTACTGAAAACAGTGTTCATAGGCAAGTGATAGTACTGGCTCTGTAGGCACTTCTATAAGCATTATTTTGAGATGAACTACTTGACTTCATTTTGCTGGTGTTGTTTGAGCTCCTCGTGTGTCTTCCTGTGATGCACGCTCTAGTCTTGAGATTTTGTGACAGGCATGCAGGCCTCAGCTGTAGGCAGGAGACCTCTCTGCCCTTCACAGATGAGCACACACACACACACACAGACCGAGCACACTCCAGAGACTGAGGTAATTACACATGATCTGACATGCTGGTCCCATCTGTAGGGTATCAACTTCAAACCCTGGTGCTGAGCATCATGGTCTTTGTAGTTTGTTTAGAGCATCACTGTTTTGCAGCACTGAGAGAAAAAAGCTTTACATATGGATTCAAATGTTGATAAACTAACAGACAAGATCAATAAAGAGTGATGGTGCAGTCAAACATTTGACATGAGAATTACATTTATAAACTTAACTAATTTAGAAACTAACATTAGGCTAATTCAGGGTTTAAACTGAAGTGAAACTGATGAAGTATGAGTCAGCTCTTCTCATTTTCTGAAGTCTGCTAGATTAATTAAACAATCATTCTGAGCTTGAGGCCTGAGCTTTTTATAATGTTAAAGGGGTCATGACATGAGAAATCAAATTTGCCTTAAGAGCTCTTTGTACCTTGAAAACATCCTGAAAGTTTCATTGCTTAAAATGTCATCCTCATTATAAACAAAGAATTTATTTAAAGGGGTCATGACAGGACATGACATGACATTTTCTTTTAAATATGTTTTAATATAATGTTAATATAATGTTCTAATATCTCTATAATGTTAATAAAGTTTTCTTATACACACACACACACACACACACACACACACAAAAAATAATTAGGAAAAATTATTATTTTTAACCCTCATTCTGATCTTGTTCTGAATGTGATCAGAAAGAGGCTGTTTTTAAGGTGGGTGTCCATTAAGGCTTCTCAGGAATTGGCCGATGTCATTGGATTGGAACCAGTATCAACTGTTTTGAAAGCATAATCCAAATAAAACTGACATTTCCAAAGAAAGCATTATGAAATCAGTCATTTTCTGAGATGTTAACATGTATGAACAGGTTTCACATCAGTGAAAACATCAATAGCACTCATTATGCCTATTATCTTGGGGAAAGTGGCTATTTTCTATTTATTTTTGGAGCAATTTTGTTCTTTCGGGTTTAAAAGCAAAGTTGAACCAATGTCAAGAAAAGTGAAGTAGGCTATATGCATTAATCTGGAGTGGTGATTTGCTGCTATGACTGGAGAGTACACATCTAAGTCATGAGTTTTCTGAGCCTTTCTCAGTAGGCATCACAGAATGGCAAGGGACGTAACATTTCTATCACATGCTTGAGGCATTCAGACAATCACAATGCACTGGATAGCTGGCCAATCAGCGTACACCTCGTTTTTTGTCATGACTCATGACCACTTATAAAAAATCTTTATTTATTTTATAGCAATTGAGATTCAGATGTGAATAGTTAGATCTGATTTTCCTTTTTCAGTACATTCGTAGTATCAGACAAAGTGGAGCAGTGCTCAATACACTAATTTTCACTCACTTTTTCTTCTGTGTGAAATTAATCTAGTAGTATATAGTGTATAAAATATATATATATATATATATATATATATATATATATATATATATATATATATATATATATATATATATATATATATATATATATATATATATATATATATATAAAATATTGCGTGTACCTCTCAAGCTCCTCTTTATGTTTACCATCTTGGTAATATGTCATGATATAAACGTGAACCGAGACGAGCCTTCCCATTTTTTTCGTCCTTTTCTCCACACTACTTTCATTTTGGTTTATGAGAAAGTCTCCTGGCATATTGATGACAAAGTTTGTAGTTAAATAAAAGCAAATTTTAACACAAATGATGATAAAGGGTCGAGGCTGAACGTTTTTGTCCTCTGTGTGCAGTGCCATACTACACAGGCATTAGTAATCAAACACACAGAGCATCGTAATAGATCAAATTTATAGTGCGCAAATAACCTACTCCAGTGGTTCCCAAACTGAGGGATGAGTTTAGGGACTGAGTTTACAGTCAGAAGTTTATTTAGCAAAAGAAACCTCTGCAGAGGTGATAGACTACACTGAATAATTTTCCAGCTTATCATGCAGCCACTTGCCTGATAAGTAAATAATTTAACGCAACATGTTAAAGGTGCAATAGGTTCAGAATTTTTTTGTTGTTATGCTGGTTACAAGTCTCTTCACATCCCAATAGCAGTCATTAAGTTAAGTGATCTAAATGTATTTATCTGAATTTATATATACTGTGGAAGGTGTAGGACCAAGAAATGTTGTCCAATCAAAATGCTCTGTCCAAGCGTTTTAAGTCACTCTTGGATAATATATTTAGACCAAAATAAATGTTTGTACCAGGTTGTAAACATTATCTTTCTGCTGTAAAGTTGGGCATTTTAACATGGGGAGTCTATGGGATTGACTCGCTTTTGGAGCCAGCATCAAGTGGCCAGTCGATGAATTGCAGTTTTAGTCACTTCCTTGTTGGCTTCATGAGAGAGAGCGGGAGGTTGCCACTTGGGCGCAATGCATCCTGACACGACAAATCGATGACAGTAAACTGATGCCCCGTTCTACTTCTGATGAACTCCAGCGCTCTGACACAGAGAACAATTTCAAATATTCATAAGAGAATCATGAAAAAATAGTTTCCTCAAAAGTATTAAGCAGCACAAATGTTTTCGACATTGATAATAATAAGAAATGGTTACTGAGCAGCAAATCAGCATATTAGAATAATTTCTGAAGGATCATGTGACACTGAAGACTGGAGTAATGATGCTGAAAATCCAGCTTTGATCACAGGAATACAGTAGCCTGTATGTTAAACATTCAAATAGATCATTCAAATTGACAATATTTTATAATATTGCAGTGTTAACTGTATTTAATTTTTTTTTTTTACTTTGAGCATATGAGAGAGAGAGAGAGAGAGAGAGAGAGAGAGAGAGAGAGAGAAAGGGGTTGCCTATTTTAATGAAAAGTGGGGGCCTGGAAAAAAAACCTTTAGGAAACACTGGCCAAATTTAATTTAATTCATACAGGCCTACCCAGGCACGTGCACAGGTAGGGCTCAACCTGTGCAGAGCACATGCCCTTTTTGCCCTTACACTCCGAAGTGCCCTTTTTTTGGTGGTGTTTTTTTAAAAAAATTTATCAATGCTATTGGTCACCCTTTACATCTGTCTGTCTGTTTTACAAATATTTAGCAAATGAAAGTTCTTAAAACGAGCTTGTGTAAATCTTATTCGATCCTCAAGCTGTCTGTACGCTGATAACTCCGCCCCCTCTATATTCATTGAATCAACTGAAGTTCCACAGCAGCCGCACTGTAGACAACAGCTGAGCTGAACAAAGTTTTGCGAAGGGTAAATAAATATCTTGTTGTTTGAATAAGTACTACTAAACACTATGTCTATAAAGGCTCATATTTTATTTATTTGATGTCTGACTGACTGACTGAGACGTGTGGGGTGTCGCCTGAGAGAGGGGGCTAGCATTTGCCATCTAGTCATAGCCAATACATAGCCAACACTTAAATGGCCTGTGCATACAGTAGCATTTAATCTTTTATAAAATGCGATTTTGGCCAAATGCATTTTACAACAGGAAAAACCGAGCGCTCCGTCTATATAGCTACAAAAACTAGTTTGTAACCTGTAGATTAAAGT
Organism: Carassius gibelio; assembly: GCF_023724105.1. Lineage (NCBI taxonomy): Eukaryota > Metazoa > Chordata > Actinopteri > Cypriniformes > Cyprinidae > Carassius > Carassius gibelio. The sequence continues at coordinate 31,647,080 of NC_068400.1, forward strand.
GTAATGTGATGCCGGCAGCGGCAGGCACCGTCGCCGTTTTAATGACGGACAAAAAAAAATTCACATTTGCACACATTCGCTGGTCAAAAACTATATATTGATAAGTAATACAACAACATATAAATTGTTTTTACCATCGGGAAATCATAACAGGTGCGCCCCCGCGCTGTTTCGTACTGGAACTTACACAGCGACGAGTGATCCTCGTCACCTAGATAACATTTATAAAATATATTTCTAAGAAATTTCTTCTTTGATTTATGATTGCTGATACACTTAATTTATTAACATTTAAGCTAATCATGTTTTGGTATACTCTCCGCTCGTCCTCACATGTATAAAATGTAGTAAAACATGGTAGGCGGATACATGTTGGATATGTTATAGTTACGGTATGGCTATAGTTTCTTATAATCTGGAATTGAGTTGGAAATAATTAAATTATATTTCAAAAAAGTTTGTCAAAAATACTTGACTCATTGCTCACCTTCCCCTCTTCTCAATGTCATTCATAATCATGTAAACCAAATAATACAAATTAGCTTATAAAACCAAACAGAATAGCTAAAAAAGAGAATATATATATATATATTTTTTTTTCTTTGCAAAGTTCATAAAAAACTGCATAAAGTTCAATAAAAAAAGATTTTGGTTTCTGTTTGGTGTTATAAGCTAATTTGTATTATTTGTTTAACATGTTTATGTATGAGTCAAGTATTTTTTTTTCGCTATAAATGCAATTTAAAAAAAGAGGGAGTACACAAGAGCTGTTGTAATTAGGTTTAAAGAAGCCCTTAAAACCCTGTTTATCTATATTATCTAATTATCTAATATTATTATTATGGTTGTTATTAATCGTGAATAAATCTAAAGCTTTTGAGACTATTATTTTGTGTTAATGAATTTGTCATGAAGATGTGACCATTTCTTCCTGTTATGCAGGCTTACTAAATAATCTTGATATAAAAAAAGGGAGGGGGGTGCCCTTTTTCAGTTTCAGCACATGCCCCTCAAAAGGTCTGTGCACGGCCCTGGGCCTACCTCATGTTGCACGTTTGCACTTTTTGAGAAAAACAATGACACAATAAAACATTAAGTCCAATCCCTTACTAGATATATAAGGTCAAAATATTGTGCCTGTCATTTTTTTTCTTTTCATATTGCAATATAATATTGATATCGCCTGGACAGTGTAAACAAACGTGAATTTTAGCTCATATTTCCCACCCCTAGATGTCCCTCATTATCATTTACTCCACCAGTCACGGCTTTAGTTAGTTTATTAGTTTATTAGTTTAAATCCACATTTAGGCCCAGACAGTCTTGTCCTTATTCTAAAGGGCCCCAGTGTTTCACTGATGACCAGAAACAACAAAACGGTAAATAAAAATGCCTCTTTTTTTTTTGTTAATAAGATATAGTAAATTTGTAACTAGTGATGAATTTTAAGTTGACCTTCATACCGGATGTAAAATTACTAAATCTGTGTAAATGATTTTTGTGGGTTAAAAAATGAATAAACAAAAGTATATTGTATGTGTCTTAAGGGAAATACAGCATCATGTGACATCTCTGTAAAGTCCTTGGTTTAAAACATTTATAGAGTGAGATGCTTTCAGTTGATTTCCTTCATTTGAGAATCTTTTCACTCTCTCTCTCTCTCCCTTAAACACTCTCTGTCCTCAGTTTGAACATAATTGGATAGATTGACTATTATATAACGTTCATTCAAAGCAACTAAAAGGAGTTCTGATGAAGACACAGAGAGCGAGAGAGAGAGAGATACAGACAGAGAGATTTAAGAAGTCCAGTCCAGAGAAGGAAAATGAAATCCATGCAGAGAATGATTTGTTGTAACCTCTTTTATTTCAATGTTCTCTACCCTGCTGACAAGCAGCACTACTGGTTACCAGTATATATTGTGTTTTAGATGCTAGTCAAAAGTATGGGGTGTACAGTGCTGATATCACAACACTTACCAGCAAGATGACTTTGGTCAGTCAAAGATGTCAATTTGACCAAATCTCATTGATCAGTTCTCCTCTTAGACATTACAGTAACTGTAGTGTAATATAAGATGTTTGTGAGAAGGAAGGACATATAGAAGAATCAGGCAATCAGCTGTTTATGTACCATTTGAATGGGACCAACATTTTGATGAATCTGTATTTTGCCATCTGTTAGTGTGAGTATGTGGATGGTGTTAAAGTTGTGCGTATGTGTTAACAAACCGATCCACTCATGTAAATGAACCTGTCACTCTGAGTATCTACTGCTGGTTTCCATGGTTATTGAAGGATGATGGGTCAATTAAAACGAACACTTCACTGTAAACGTGCTGAGACTACTGTATGTGGGAGGAGGATTTCTAAGCAGGTGTTATCTTGGTGTTAGTTGCTTTGATTTTCTGCATTCACAGCTTATTTATACGCAGATACTTCTTTTTAATAAACCATTTGTAGGTGGATTTCAAGTGAGTCTATGTTGCTATTTAAACATTACTCGATTGTTTAAGCATCCTGACCAGCTCTATACAGCAACATCGCAGATTTATGATCTTGCTGAATTGAATGTCATTTATCTGTTTTTTTTAATGTGTTTGTATATCCTCACTATCATTTATGTGTTTCCACTGGATGTTTTGAAGAATCTGTTGTTTTAAAGAGCATAATAAAACAGACAGATAAAACATGCTGATACAGCCTATTATCGTATTCATTGCTCTGTGTATGTGTGTGTGTGAGAGAGAGACAGAAACATGAGCCGTACCCTCTCATGAAGACATTAAGGATCCTCTCAACTGGCCTTAAGTCCATGCATTAAAAGCACATTGATTTCTCATTTATGTGTGTGTGTGTGTGTGTGTGCGCATGTGTGGTGGGGGTCTGGTCCCTTCTGCGAAACAGCTGTGCCTCAGTCTAAGTATTGTTTGAGTATAAAGGAGGTAGATCTCAAAAAGAAAGGTGAGAGAAAGACGAACAAATAAAGTGATCGTAGCAGATAGCTATCAAATCAGTATCTGATATTATATACAGAGATAACAGCAAAAAAAGACGAGAATCATTTCCCTTCAGTCAGCTCTCTTTCACTTGTTTTGTGCCAAAAGACACACACACACACACACACACACACACACACACAGCTCCTGCTGGAGATGCGGAGTTGATATTAAAAATGTCACTGTCTCAAGGAATTCCCATCAGTTCATCCCTCTATCACTTCCTCTCTCACACTCCTCCCCTCTCTGTCCACAGCACGCACACACACACACACACACACACACACACACACACACACACACACACACACACACACACACACAGTTCCTTACAGTCATGCTGTCTCGCTCCAATTTCTCTTCACTCAGTTACTGTGTGTGTGTGTCTGTCTATGGCAATAACACACTTATTTCCTCATACAGTCTCTTTCTCACTGTGTGTGTGTGTAATGAGTTTGCTCAGCTCTTTTCCAGTTCAGTTGACTGGGTCTGTGTCCTCAGGATCTGAGAGACATTTATAGATAGCTGTAAACTTTAAAGTCCTCACACACGGAAACAGACCAATGTGTGCCTTTGTGTAAAAGGGATAGACCTAGTTCATCCAAAAACGGAAATGTACCCTTATGCTGTTTCAGACCTGTATGGTGTCAATTCTTCTGTGAAACGCAAAAGAAGATATTTACAGAATGTTGGTATCCAAACAGTTTTGGACCTTTGACTTCCATTGTATGAACATAAAACATCAACCCATAAAAGGATTTTAATGTTCCAGAGGAAGTAAGTCAATTAAGTTTAGGCTGTGACACAAATTGACAGAATTTTCCTAAAGTCAATGACCTTGTTGTTGATGTGCAGTACTGAAGCCTGGCTGCTGAACTAACATGAGCGTGCTCTGCTCTCTTATCCGCCAGCTGAAGGTTGTTCAGGGGGAATGTCTGAGGTGGAGTCAGCACAGTTTGGGTTGGTAACAGTTGCCAGGCAACACTGCTTTAGTCTGTAATAGTTGCCAAGCAGCACAGCTTCTGGTTGGCAACGTCAGCTGTGTGTGTGTGTGTGTGTGTGTGTGTGTGTGTGTGTTTTCTCTGCTCAAATCTTATTCGCTGAGACTCGAGTAAAGTGTAAGATAAAACTTGTTTGCTGGCAACTGGCCTCAAGCTAATGAAAGATGTGATCTCTAATGTGCTCAAGAGGTCTAAAAATTATATAATTCTCTTTCTGTTTGTCTTACTATTTTTCTTTGATATAGTTACAGTCTTTTATATTTCTCTCACATACAATCTTTGTCTTTTCAAGGACGATATGAATAATAGAGGAAGCTGACATGACTTTTCTTCTGCAATCTGCATACATGTCTGCTCCCATGGCAACACTATGGTAATAACTCTGATCTGATTGGTTGAATTTGATGTAATTCTGAGTGATTTTGGTTTAAGCTTGAGATTGTTGTGATGGTTGTTGAAGATGAGGGCTGACATTTTAGTCTATTTCTCTAACAGTTGCAATGGTCCCAAGTGAAGCCAAAGCAAGATCAACCACTGAGTCACACACATTGGTTTTTGAACTAATCAGTTGAGAATAATTCAAGGCACTTGATGCCACCTACTGGCATAATAAGGACTGCAGAAAGAGCCACTAGAAAAACCCCAGACTGACAATCAGTCTTAAACCCGCAAACATAGTCAAGTACAGTGACACAAAGAAATAAACCTCCTAGTGCTGTAGGTATCAGATTCACTAACTGTTGTGTAGTAGCATTTAAATACACATTTTCTTGATGTAAAGCACAACATATGCACATTTTACTGACATTTATTAATTGACAATTGTTTTTATTAAAAGTGCTGGGGTCACATTCTGTGTATATTCATGTGATTTCACTGTAGTCAATCTCAGCTGTTTTATTGTGGTGTCACATCACATGAGCAAAGTTAGTGACAGAGCTCCTCTCGCTGCGTTTGATTTATATGTACTGCTTGACAAATCAATAATTCTCCCTCATTCGCTCTTTCTCTCTTGTGTTCTGTGTGAGTGTGTATTACACACCTCTGCTTTGACAATGTCTGATAAGGTGAAACCCTTCCTGTTGATCAGACTAATCAACCAGTTAATTATTCAATAAATCAATTATTAATTCTCTTGTAGACAGTAGTCCTCCTGAGTAACAGGGGTGTCAAACTTTTTGCTTGGATGTGGGGTACACTAGCATGCATTATTAGTTATAAATATAAGTCTGTCTCTGTATATCTTTCTATTGGAAAATGTCGTGTTGATCTCATCGGGTGTGTTGACCTGACTTATGATCTTTTTTCTGTACAGACTTGTCGAAAAACTGTTTTGGTGAAGTCCCTCCAGAAGTTTGTATGTTTTCGCCGCTGGAATCATTAAACCTCTACCACAACTGCATAAAGGTTGTTCCAGAGGCCATTATCAACCTACAGATGCTCACCTACCTGAACATCAGGTAACACCCACACCATGATATCATGGTCTGTTAACTCGCTATAACTGATCTGTTTGTCAGTCTACCTTGGGATCAGTAAAAATGGTGGTGTCTTTTGAATGAAACTGTATATAAATATATCATAGACCCACAGAAATTCACTTGAATCGACTTCTAATGCAGTAGCAGTAAATCCTGATTGAATTTGGTTAGGAATACACTATTGTTACAATTGTGACAACAAATACATTATATAACATTAAAAAAGATTTCTATTTAAAATAAAAGCTGTTTTTTGGGGGGAACTTTCTATTAATCAAGTAATCCTGAAAGAAATGGATCATAGTTTCCACAAAAATGTTAAGCAGCACAACTGTTTGAAGCAATGATTGCAGAAAGAAATGTTTCTTGAACAGCAAATCAGCATTAAGGCCAGTTCACACCAAGCACGATAACTATAAAGATAACGATAAAGATATAGTTCTAAAAATCGTTCTCAGTATTAAAGAATAGCGGAGTCCACACCACAACTATAACGACAAAGGCACAGAGAAACGATATCGTTGGAATCACTTTCAGAACAATTTTTTTTTTCTGTTGAACGATAAAAACATTGCCAACCAATCAGAATCAATCCTGCTGTAATGAGCTCGAGAATTTAAAGCAGCAGACGCGCGTCTGCTTAGAATACACAGACAATATCGTTCGCTGGTGTGGACGCTAATATCGTTATCTTTATAGTTATCTTTATAGTTATCGTTCTTGGTGTGAACGGGCCTTTAGAATTAGATTTCTGAAGGATCATTATTTAGATTTTTGACCAAATATAAATATAAAATGCAGCCTTGGTGAGCATAAATCACACAAGATTCTCAAAATGTTACAGATCCAAAACCTTTGAATGGGAGGTAAGAGGTTAAATTGATTTCAGTTTTTCTTTTGGGTTCTGTAATTAGTGAAAGCGATAGAGGTTGAAATGTTATTTATTAAAACCAATCCTTGTGTTTTCAGTCGAAATCAGCTGTCCGTTCTGCCCAAGTTTCTCTTCAATCTTCCTCTGAAAGTGCTGGTGGTCAGCAACAATAAACTTTTGTCTATTCCAGAGGAGATCGGAAAGGCCAAAGACCTCATGGAACTGGTCAGTGTTTGGAAATAAATGTGTGATTGTTGTATATAATGTGTGTGTTTCTGTTGTTTATGTACACTATGTGTGTTTCCTCTGTTCAGGACATCAGCTGTAATGAGATCCAGGTGCTTCCTACTCAAATGGGGAAACTCCTTGCGTTACGTGAACTCAACATACGAAGAAACTGTCTACAAGTGTTACCAGATGGTATAGAAACATACATACAAAGCATAAAACTACTAATAATATTACTAATAATATTATGAGTTAGAAAATAAATTCTTATTATATCTTTCTCTGTGTTTTTCTCACAGAGTTGTCCGATCTGCCACTGATTAGGTTGGATTTCTCCTGTAATAAAATCACTGAGATTCCCATATCTTATCGCAAACTTAAGCAGTTACAGCACATCGTTCTTGACAACAACCCCATGCAGTCTCCTCCTGCCCAGGTGTGTTTGTACTCATCTGTTACTGTCTATCTCTTCACATGTATGGAGCTCAAGCTGTAGATTATTCTTTGTTACTGTCTGGTGTTTATTTTTTTTCGGTTGGCGCCATCCAGTGGCTGAGTGTCAGGCGTGTTCATGCAGCAATGACGATAGTGTTTTTTTTTCTCTCACCTAATGTGCCATGTGAGCCAAGTATAGCCTAACCTCTACCTATAGCCTTAAAAAAAAACAAAAAAACACAACTGTGGTCTTTGAAGCTGGGAAACAGTATTACATATCAGTGTTACCCTTTCTGTTTTTGTAATTTATAATTTATTTGTAAGATGAATTTAAATCAATATCACAGTATGGCTTAGTTTGATTAATCATTCACAAAGGTTGTGATTTAATTAAATGAATAATGTGCTGTGGTTTCAAAGTGGCAGAAAAACCCTGCTAAAAAGCTTGATGATTTATTGTTTAAATTTCTTTTTATTTGTGTATATTTCTCATTTTGCATATATATATAACTTTATATATATATATAATTTCAAAATGTAGGTTACCTACCTCAATCATTCTAGAATGATTACTTGAAAGTGAATGTCCCTGTATTTTTAATATCACAATATCCTCAGGACTACTTAATTTTCTCCTTGTAGTCATGTCTATTTGCCATTATTTTTGTTTATTTTTCTGTTGAAAACTAATCACCAAACCACATTGCCTAGGTGCTATGTTCTCAATCACTGAGTCATCACACTGTGCCCTTGAGCAATGCACTTAGTCCAAGTTGTTCCAGTGTTGCTCTGGTGTGAAAGGTGCATGGTTCCTGTGCACATGGTTCCTGTGTAAAACAAATGTGCTGGACTGTGTTGTGTTATCAAAGCACAATGGTCTGACCATGCAGATTTAATCTCATCAGAGCATGTTGTCCTTATGGTTAAAGAATCAACAGCTCAGATGGTTTTTTCCTTCCTCCTTTTCATTTTAGTGAAATGTTTTTGCTAAACAATGACGTAGGATACTGATCAAGATGTTTTTTCGTTCGGTTGATAACAAAACAAGATCTTTTACTATGGCTCATCTTGCTGCGACAGGCAGATTTGGAGGACAGCCAGTCCTTCCTGTGACTGAAATGATCTGCAGTTGGCTATGTGTAGTTTTCCTGGGAAATTTCTTAGCAATCCCCCCAGAGAGAGAGAGTATGTGCATGTACAAGTAGACACCACTCAAGTGAATTTATTTTTTTAAAGAAAGACAGTTATGTCAGTGGTGTTTTATCATGTATCATTAAGAAATTTTGAACATATTTTATCTTATTTATATGGTTATTTTTGAAATACAAGCTAAACAGATTCCTTGGCAAAATGGTCATGGATCCTTTCTTACATAATTGGTTGCATTGGAAGGAGTGTAAATATTTACATGTGAATGGAAATTGGCTTGCTAATTTAAAATAAGTTTTCTTTTGTTAATATGTTTTAAAATGTTTTTTAATTTCTGTAATTGTAAAGCTGAATTTCACAGCCATTGCACCAGTCTTCAGTTTCACATGATCCTTAAAGGGGTCATATGATGGTGCTAAAAAGAACATTATTTTGTGTAATGCAATGCATGTTTATGTGGTTTAAGTTTAAAAACACTATTTTCCACATACTGTATATTATTGTTTCTTGTCTATTCCCAGCCTTTCTGAAACATGCCAATTTGTAAAAAATTCATCGTAATCAAAAAAGCGAGGTGAATGCTGATAAGCCAGCTATCCAGCATTTTGATTGGCTGAATACCTCAAGCGTGTGACGGAAATGTTATGCCCCTTAACATGGAAATGCCTGTGATACATGATATTAAGGGTAGGATAAAATGTCAGGATGCCAGCACAATGAGACAAAACCAATAAAACCCATTACAAACAAGGCATTTGTTGCATCCAGTGAGGACATAATTCACAGGATCACAGGAATCAGTTCTTGTCATCCATAAAATGTGCAGCACATATCTGAATATTTGGGTTGAACTGTTCTGGAACAGTGTTGTAAATACAACTTAAGCACTGATTTCTAGTTGTGTTCTCCTCTGGAAGGCTTCGGCCTTTATGAAACAGTATCTACACAACATGGTGCCGGCATAAACAGCAAAAATCAAAGTTGAGCCTTCTTTCTTTGCACAAACATTTGCGCAGCATTTTTACATTTCCCAAATTGGGAGATAGACATGTGGGAGCAATTTAAAATGAGCCGTTGGTTGATTCTAAACTTTTATAAAGAATATCTCTTTGGGTTTGAGACTTTAGTCTTTGCAACTTTACAGATCTTCTTTATGCACCAAGAGCTTGTAACGCTCCAAAGAGAAAGGAAAAATTGAAATCACTTCACGTGACCCCTTTGAGAAATCTTATGTGCTGATTTGATACTTAAGAAACTTTTTTTTTCTTCTTATCAATGTTGAAAACTAATTTGGAAATAAAAGAGCAGCATTTATATTAAAATAAAACTCTTATATCAACTGTCTTTACTGTCACTTTTAATCAATTTAATGCGTCCTCGCTGAATAAAAGTATTAATTTCTTTATAAAAGTCTAAACGATAGTGTGTCTGTATATACGTATAAGTGATATATTTTATAGAGGCTTTAATTTCTCCGCTGATTTGTTTTGTCCCATCTTGTCTGTTTTGAGATGAATTCCCTTCTTTGCTTTCAGATCTGCCTAAAGGGAAAGATCCACATCTTTAAGTATTTAAACCTGCAGGCATGCCGCTTGGATAAAAAAACAGACACACTTGACCTGCCTTCTCTGGGAAAACGCTGCTTGCCTCAGCAGCTGACAGACAGGTACCTGCGGCCTTGCCTTTCATCCTCATGTCTCATGTCTCTGCTACATTAATAAGCACACTTTTATTTTAACAACTATGAGTGACAGCACTTTCAGAGTCCCATGAATCATATTGTCAATATCTGTAAGTGATCAGGTGTTTCAAGCTGCACAGATGAGTCACATAAAACATACAACAGCATGTCGGTATTTTGTATTTATCCAGTTTATCTGGACAAAAGTGCTAAAATACAGAGCATCAGCCCTGTTTCTTACACTCCTCTTGTGTGTGTTTGACTGTCAGTCTATGCATTAGTGCTGAGGATTTTACAGTGTTTGCCAGTAGGTGGCAACAGCTGAATGTCTTTGTGTTCACCCAAACATTTAGGGAAAAGACATAGATTGATTCAAAAAAGAAACATAAGAGTGAGTCACAGAGAATTATTCATTCAAATGATTTGTTCAAAAGCACTTATTCATTCAGTGACTCACACACTGTCCTCACGAGTGAATCATTGAATTATAAATCAAAAGCATTTGTTAAGAAACATCAGTTCATTCAGGAATGAAACCCTCTGCTGTGTGTTGCTTGAAGATGCATGGCAAGACAGCTGTGACATCGTTTGGAACTATTTTGTTGTTGGAACAAAAATGTTTCAATTGTGTTAAAAATGTTAAATAGTAAATTTGAATTAAGTTACTCAAAATCTATTGATAACAGCGATATTGATAATGAGTTGTTGTATAAATGTACAATACTGCTGGTTCTTTGCCATTTTTAACACAGCAATTGACCCCAATCCTTTATCGTCTTTATTTAGGGTTTTCCAAGAAAATGTTATAACTGGCATTTTAGAGATAGATAATATAGCACTTACATTGTACATAATTGGCTAGAAAATGTATAATATTTAATTGAAAGTTGTCCTCTTTGCCAATTCATTGCATTTTTATTTATTTTTGGCCTACTGTTTGCCCTCAATCTTGAGAAGAGCGATTTTTAAAGTCTGAATGAAACCCCAATTTTACATTACTTTAAAGAGACATTTTCCGTCTCCGTGTGCAGAAAGAAAGTCATTTCACTCAGAATAGTGTCTTCAGAAAACTCCTTGATTTTTTCCCCCTAACTTATTTACATATTTGCCTGTTAAGTGTTAAAACTTCCAAGTGTGATATTACTTCATCTTGTCAGTTGTGTGTCTTTGTGTCTTTGTTTGTTTGTTTAGTATGGAAGATTTCTATCCCATTAAAAACCATGGCCCTGACTCAGGTATTGGCAGTGACAACGGTGACAAAAGACTGTCGGCTACAGAGGTGAAGACACATATATATGAACAATAGTCATACACGCTCAGAAAGGCTATTTTCCACGTGAGATAATGGAAAAAAAAATGTTTTGACAATTCTACCAGGCAACCAAACAACAAATTGGGGTGGAGCAGGTCGGGCCCACTTGTGCAGCCTGGCCTTACCTGGATGTTTAAAATGATCTGGCAGGATAATTGATGAGTTCTATTATGTAACACAAGTAGCAGTTAGAAAACCTCAAGGACAGTTTGTCGGAGGGTGTCTCTCACAAAAAAAAAGTGATTTTTTTTTCTCTTGTTATCATCTGACATATCTCCCTCTCTTGTTCCCCAGCCATCTGATGATGACACCATGAGTCTCCACTCTCAAGTGTCTGAGACGGTGCGGGCTGACGCAAACATACTTCTCACAAAGTCGGACTCAAACAAAGGTGTGCTTCCAGCATTAGTAATAATATAGCTATGTTTTATTAGTCATATTAATATTGAGTAAGCACTACTCACTGTTTAGCTGAGGATGTAAAAAAAAAAAAAAAAAGTACCCCTGCTTACCTAGGCCAAGTACAAATACATAAGCATATCCATTGTCATGACAAAACTTTTTGATTTCTAAATAGAAATCTATTTAGAAATTCATGCATAGATTGTGTCTGCAACCACTGGCCCCTTCACTCACGGTTCATGTTTACCAAAATAAGTGGTAGCTTCTTTCAAAACCATTATTAAATCTTAATGCATGCACAGTAATGTGTGTGTCAGATATAATTTTAAGACCAGTGCATAAACAACAAGTGAATTCAGATGTAACCTACACACCAAATCCTAAATTACTTTAAACTAATTTTCAAAAACCTAATTTTAATTAGCTTATTACAAACCACATATTTACCACAGGTTAGGTTTTTGTAAAAAATAAAATAAAATAAATGTAAATTTTTCAAACAAGCAACTAAGTTAGAAACAGTAAAAAAAATTTGTCATCTCTCTCTACAAAGCCTTACTAATCCATGAACTTCTAACCACAGATAGTTGTCAGACACCTATTATACCCGGAGACAATTTCCTGTTCTCTTTGTAACTAAATAGTGTTATAAAAGACAGTAATTGTCAGTTATTAATTTAACAGTTCAAAGAAATAGACTGCCCTAAACTGGAAAGCTGGGAATTTTTTCAAAGAGATTTGACGCATGCCTTTTATTCCGTAACTATGTTGGGTAATTGTGCCACTACAGCTTGATCACAATCAAAACATACTTAAATACAAATCGCATGCCCAAGTGATCTCACAAAAATAACAAATAAGGCTTATCTGTGTGTGTGTTAAGTGTTAGTTGTTGAATATAACATCATTTCACCAAAAGAAAGTGTAACACCTTATTTTTCTAAGTTCCTGTGGCTCAGTGGCAGAGCATTGTGTCAGCAGCGCAAAAGGTTGTGGGTTCAATTCCTAGAGAGCACACACACTGCAAAAAAATGTTTAACCTTAATACACTGTGGGCCCTATTTAAACGATCTGAAACGCAAGTGTCAAAGCGCGAAGCGCAAGTAAGTTTGTGGGCGGGTCTCGGCGCTGTTGCTATTTTCCCGGCGGGATAAATGGCTCTTGCGCCCGGCGCAAATCTAAAATGGGTTGGTCTGAAGCAGCTTCATTATTCATAGGTGTGGTTTGTGCGTAACGTGAAATAAACCAATCAGAACTTCATCCAACATTCCCTTTAAAAGCAGGTGCGCAAGTTCCATTATGGATTGCTATTATTATGGCGTATTTACCAGGCGCACGCCAGGAGCGGTTCACAGCCGAGGAGACTGATGTTCTTGTAAGAGCAGTGAAAGACAGAGAAGTTGTGTTGTATGGGGATGGGAGAAACCCACCCAAAATAGCGTCGGTTAAACAGGCGTGGGAGGAAATAGCCACAATTTGTCAGATGTCATTATATACACATATGTCTTGCCACTATTTGGCCAACAGGTCTGATCCTTAATTACTACAATTAGCCTGAATAATTTAGATTTATTTCTATTTTTTCACATCTTCGTGGCACACCACAATGATTTCCGTCATCTCATGTGTTAATATTTTTTTTGTGTAACAATTTATGATTTGCAAAAATAACTGTTGCATCTGTGTAGATTACATGAGCAAAGTGTATGCGCGTTGTGCACGCTATACATTATGGTCAAGCATGCGCCCTTAAAATAGCATAATGAACAACGCGCAACGCGCCACTGACTTTAGACTAGGTTTTTTCTGGTCAGTGGCGCAATTGTTTAATGGAACAGCAAAATAGCACCAGGGATCGTTTGCGCCAGAACACGCCTCCTTTTTTGCGCTGAACCGCCCAGGGAGCGCAAGTTCATTCACTAGTTTAGCGACGTGCTTCTGTGGAGGGAAAAGCGCGCTTTGCGCAGGTGCAAAATAGGAATGACACATGCGTCGGTGTACAAAGTCAATTGCGCTGGGTGCAAGATAGGGCCCTGTAAGTTGCTTTGGAAAAAGCGTCTGCTAAATGCATAAATGTAATGTAAATGTTCTCATTATGTGCAGATCAGGACCCATATGACTTTATTGACCCAAATCCAGATGAAGAGGCCACTCTGTCTGAGGGAGATCTACAGCACAATGCACCCTATGTGTCATGTATAAAGGTACTGTATGTTTAAACCTTCACACAGACCCGTTTGTACATTCTTCGTTAATCCTTACCTATCAAACAAAGACATCACACACCCCAGTAAATGTACACATAAACCACAGACTGTGAAAGAGCTTCCCCTCTTTTGTGTTCAGGAGCTGGAGCGAGTTCTGAAAACGCATCAAAGCAAAGACAAAGACAATTGGAAAGAGGAGTCAGGGTAAGTCTGTCTGGTGTTTTGTGGGAGATGTTATCCAGCTAACATTCATGTATTTGTAATTCAAATTTCCTGCACAGCTTCCATTATCATAAATAGTGCCTGAAACCCTTCCTGCCTATAAAAGCAAATAATCTCTTTCAAAAACATCCCTCACCTGGACTTTTTCTTCTTAGGAGTGTGTGTTTTCATGGTCAATTACCCATTCAGTTCTGCTCCTGATGTAAAGCTGCCATGAATTACAACCCTCAGAGTCTCTAGCTGTCATTCCCACCCACAGAAGCTATTCTATTCACTAATTGAATATAAAAAACTCAACATGAATTTATACATAATATATTGTTTGTTTTGCTGTACTATTTTTATTTTATTTTATAGCAATTTCTAAAGTATGAACATTTACATAGTAGTGTCTCTTTGTTTTTTGGATTTTGGATTATAATGAATACTAAATGAACTGTAATTGAGAGGCCACTTTTAGTATTAAAGGGTTAGTTCACCCAAATATTAAAATTATGTCATTAATGACTCACCCTCATGTCGTTCCAAACCAGTAAGACCTCCTTTTATCTTCAGAACACAGTTTAAGATGTTTTAGATTTAGTCCAAGAGCTCTCAGTCCCTCCATTGAAGCTGTGTGTACGGTATACTGTCCATGTCCAGAAAGGTAAGTAAAACATCTTCAAAGTAGTCCATGTGACATTAGAGGGTCAGTTAGAATATTTTGAAGCATTGAAAATACATTTTGGTCCAAAAATAGCAAAATCTACGACTTTATTCAGCATTGTCTTCTCTTCCGTGTCTGTTGTGAGAGAGAGTTCAAATCAAAGCAGTCTGGATATCCGGTTCACGAACGAATCATTCGAAGTAACCGGATCTTTTTGAACCAGTTCACCAAATCGAACTGAATCGTTTGAAATGGTTCGCGTCTCCAATAAACATTATGTCACACCTGGACTCATTTAGTGTGTTTTTGCCCGTGACCCAGTTTGTGTCTTCGGTGTTTAGTTTGATTAGTTCCCAGGTGTGTCTATTATCTTCCTCATGTGTTCCATGTCCCTGTTAATTTAGTTATGCCATCCACCTGTGTTTCCCCAATTATCCTTTTGTACATAAGCCTTGTCCTTTCAGTTCTGTTTTGTCGGGTATCCTCACTTGTGACTAAATCACTCACTTACGTGTGTCTATCGCTGTGCTCCATGAATGGTATATATTAAAAGCCTTATTCCGTTTATCCTCGACTCCGTATTCCTTCAGGCAGCGTAAACTGTGACAGAAGACCCGACCCAAAAAAAAAGAAAGTTTAAAACTGCGTGTTTTTCCCTCCGTTTTGCTTTCGTTTTTTCAGTCTTTTCTTTTCGTAGATTCTATGGATCCCCTCTATCGTCCCGAATTCCTCATCCTCCTGCTGAAGCAGGAAGGACGTTCTCTCGAGGACCATACCAGACAGTTTCTTCTATTAGCTAATGCCACCAGCTACCCGGACGACGTTGTCGTCCGAAGATGGTCCTCGGGAGGATTTCGCCACATTCGTGGAGTGGACTCTGGCGAGAAATGGCTCACCTTTCACCGTCTGCCCCATTGAGGATCTCGCCAGTCCCACTCCCGACCCAGAGACCAGCCAGCCACCATCTCGCTACACGGAGCCAGAGCCCACCGCAGCCGCAGAGCCCGAGCCATTCACCGACAGGGAGCCGGAACTCGAGAGCGCGACTGACCAGGTGTGTGAGCCGGCAACACCGTGCATCGTGGGAGTCCTCGTGGAGATCGAGGGCGTGGAGGAAAGCCCTGCCCACACTCCTGCGACTGAGGGTGAGCTGTATGCAGTCTCTGAAAGTCATATGGAGCAAGTTCTGGATCTGATGGACTGGTCTATGGAGGTAATATTCCCTAATAATCCCTAATATTCCTGTTTCTCCGCTGGTTCCGTCCAGCCCTGACTCCCCTGTATACCCTCTCAGTCTCCCACTCCTACCTCCTCCAGTCATTTCCTCTGCTCCATTTCCGCTGGTTCCATCCAGCCATGAATTTTCTGTTTCTCCGCTGGTTCCGCCCAGCTCTGAATTTTCTGTTTCTCCGCTGGTTCCGCCCAGCCCTGAATTTTCCGTTTCTCCGCTGGTTCCGCCCAGCCCTGAATCTTCTGTCTCTCCGCTGGTTCCGCCCAGCCCTGAATCTTCTGTCTCTCTGCTGGTTCCGCCCAGCCCTGAATCTTCTGTCTCTCTGCTGGTTCCGCCCAGCCCTGAATCTTCTGTCTCTCCGCTGGTTCCGCCCAGCCCTGAATCTTCTGTTTCTCCGCTGGTTCCGCCCAGCCCTGAATCT
Source organism: Carassius gibelio (assembly GCF_023724105.1). Classification (NCBI taxonomy): domain Eukaryota; kingdom Metazoa; phylum Chordata; class Actinopteri; order Cypriniformes; family Cyprinidae; genus Carassius; species Carassius gibelio. The sequence continues at coordinate 31,663,365 of NC_068400.1, forward strand.
TCTGTTTCTCCGCTGGTTCCGCCCAGCTTTGAATCTTCTGTGTGTCCGCTGGTTCCGCCCAGCTCTGAATCTTCTGTGTCTCCTCTGGTTCTGCCCAGCTCTGAATCTTCTGTGTCTCCGCTGGTTCCGCCCAGCCCTGAATCTTCTGTCTCTCCGCTGGTTCCGCCCAGCCCTGAATCTTCTGTCTCTCCGCTGGTTCCGCCCAGCTCTGAATCTTCTGTGTCTCCGCTGGTTCTGCCCAGCCCTGAATCTTCTGTGTGTCCGCTGGTTCCGCCCAGCTCTGAATCTTCTGTATCTCCTGTGTTCCCTCCCGGCCTCCCTCTCCCACCTCCTCCAGGACCTGCTGGTCCCTCTGCTCCACTTTCGCTGGTTCCGTCCAGCCCTGATCCTCCTGTCCTTCCTCCCATCCTTCTCCTCTCTCCTCCTCCTAGACCAGCCAGTTCCTCGTCATCCCTGCTGGTGCCAGTCAGTCCCCAGCTCACCCTCAGTCCGCGCCATCGGGGCGCGGTGGTTCGCCGCTGGACTGCCAGTCTCCAGCTCCGCCTTGGCGTGTTAAGGCCCTGTCTCCGCCTCCAGCCTCCGAGCCCTGGACTCCTCCTCGGTCCTTCGACCCAGCGGCTCCGCCTTGGCTCTTAGCTCCCTCGTCTCCACCGTGGCCTGTCATCCCACCTGCTCCACCGGGCTCCCTCGTCCCTCCGGCTCCACCTTGGTCAGTCGTCGACCATCCGCCGCCTCGGGACTCCACTCCTCCGGTTCCACCTCGTCTCTCCATCCCTCCGGCTCTGTCAGGCTCCTCCTTCCCTCCGGTTCCACCTCCATCCTCGGTCGCTCCGGCTCCACAGCGGTCTGCCAGGACCCCGCCTCCGCCTTGGTCGCCTGAGCCTTCTGCTCCACCTAGGCCCTCCGGAGCCTCGACGTCCCCCTGGCTCTGCGGCTGTGCTGCTCCATCTTGGGCTCCACACCCACCGGTGCAGTCTCCGCCTGTCGGCCCCCTGGTGTCGTCGACCCCTCCTTCACCATGGCTCCTCCCGCCGTCGACTCCACCTTGGATCTCCGTCCTGGCTGGTCTCTGGTGGACCATCTGGCTCCTCCTGCTCCTGTCTCCTCCCTGGCTCCTTCCTCCGTGGTCCCTGTCTGCTGGCCCCCTCCTGGGAGTCCGTCCTCCACCGGAACCTCCTCCCAAGTTCCCACCCACGCCTCCCTCGGTTGTTTCTACGGTGCGAGGACGCACCTGCCGGGAGGGGGGAGTACTGTCACACCTGGACTCATTTAGTGTGTTTTTGCCCGTGACCCAGTTTGTGTCTTCGGTGTTTAGTTTGATTAGTTCCCAGGTGTGTCTATTATCTTCCTCATGTGTTCCATGTCCCTGTTAATTTAGTTATGCCATCCACCTGTGTTTCCCCAATTATCCTTTTGTACATAAGCCTTGTCCTTTCAGTTCTGTTTTGTCGGGTATCCTCACTTGTGACTAAATCACTCACTTACGTGTGTCTATCGCTGTGCTCCATGAATGGTATATATTAAAAGCCTTATTCCGTTTATCCTCGACTCCGTATTCCTTCAGGCAGCGTAAACTGTGACACATTAATCCACAAATGACTTAAGCTGTTAACTTTTTTTAATGTGGCTGACACTCCCTCTGAGTTAAAACAAACCAATATCCCGGAGTACAGTAATTCATTTACTCAAACAGTAGACTGACTAAACTGCTGTGAAGAGAGAACTGAAGATGAACACCGAGCCGAGCCAGATAATGATAACGAAAGATTGTATTTTCAAAATATATTTTTGATGCTTCAACAAATTCTAACTGACCCTCTGATGTCACATGGACTACTTTGATGATGTTTTTCTTACCTTTCTGGACATGGACAGTATACCGTACACACAGCTTCAATGGAGGGACTGAGAGCTCTCGGACTAAATCTAAAATATCTTAAACTGTGTTCTGAAGATAAATGGAGGTCTTACTGGTTTGGAACAACATGAGGGTGAGTCATTAATGACATAATTTTAATATTTGGGTGAACTAACCCTTTAAGTAATTTAATTTATTCATTATTGTTATGCATTTATTCATACGTACACTACCACTCAAAAGTTTGGGGTTGGGAAAAAATCTCTTATAGTCACCAAGGCTTCATTTATTCTATAAAAATACAGCAAGACAGTAATGTTGTGAAATATTATGTAAATAGAAAACAGTTATTTTAGGATATTTTTAAATGTAATTTATTAATGCGATTTCCAGAAGCCATTATTCTAGTCTTCAGCGTCACATGATCCTTCAGAAATTTTTGCAGTATTCTTATTTGGTACTCAAGCAATATTTCTTACCATTATCCATGTCAAATACAGTTGTGCTGCGTAATATTTTTTTGTGAAAACCATAATTAATTTTTTCAGGATTCTTAAATAAACAAAGCTCATAAGAGCATCATTACAAACAGAAATCATATGTATCTATATAAAAGTCTTTACTATTCCTCATTATTTAATAAAACTGTTATTTCTTTCTAACGCCCCAAGCATTTGAAATGTAGCTTGTAAGCATAGGGTCATGCTGGTATCAAATTGTCATGCTGAGATTAATTGCTAATGTTTTTATCATGGTATACACGTACGGTATTATCACGATGTTGAAATGTAGTTGTTTTCATAATACAGTATAACAGGTAACAATAAGATCTCATAAGTTAAACTTAGTTACTGCATTATCGTTCACAATGAGCAATAGCTGCATTTTTGCTAAAGAAGTAAAATCTTTGTTAAAAAATACAACTGGCAATTTATGTTAACTAATGAATTAACTAATGTCCGTGTGACCGTACAATTAAGAATCAAAATAATTTCAAACAATAGGGCATGTTGTAGTCCAAATGTAAGATGTATTTTTATGTATTTTTTTTTTTATAAATAGCCTATTAAGTCTAAATATTGAAGTATTTGGTGTTGTGATGAACACCATTGTGAGTAAAGAAATCTGAATGGTTATTTAAATCATTTAAACATGTTTTCTGAAACAGAAAGCAGTGCAGCTTTGTGTCCAGGGTTTCCAGGGTAACTGCATTCAAAATCTGGATCAGTAATAAAGTGGAGAAAATATTTATTTGATCCCCTGCTGATTTTGTAAGTTTGCCCACTTGCAAAGTAATGAAGAATCTGTAATTTTTATGGTAGGTTTATTTTAATTGATAGAATATCAACCAAAAATCCATTATATAAAGCACATATTATATAAAAAGCACATTATATAAAGGTTAGAAATTTATTTGTATTTCAGGGAGTGAAATAAGTATTTGATCCCCTACCAACCAGCAAGAATTCTGGCTCCCTCAGATTGGTTATGTGCCCTTGTTGAACACACTTTAAGAAATGAATCCTAATGTCAGCTCGTCTCGTGTATAAGAAACCTGTGTAGACAATCTGTACTCTTCCATTCCAACCTCTCCCACCCCTATGGGCAAGACCAAACAGCTGTCAAAGTTGGTCAGAGACAAGATTGACTAAGATTGTCTAAAGTTTGAAGTTTGCCAAAGAACATATAATGATTCAGAGAAGGCTTGGGAGAAAGTGCTGTGGTCAGATGAGATCAACATTGAGCTCTTTGGCATTAACTTGAGAAATGCTGATTATGACCCCAAGAACACCATCCCTACAGTCAAGTACGGATTTGGAAACATTATCCTTTGGGGCTGTTTTTCTGCTAAGGGTACAGGATGACTTTGAGGGGCAAATGGACGGGGAGGGAGCTGAAACTTGGGAGTAGTCAGATGACAGCCAAGTACTGGTATCTGTAAAGAGTAGGGAATCAAAATCCCTCCTGATGTGTGTGCAAACCTGGTGACCAACTACAAAAAACATCTTACCTCTTTACTTGCCAACAAGGGTTTCTGCACCAAGACCTAAATCATGTTCTGCTTAGGGATCAAATACTTATTTCACTCCCTGAAAATGCAAGTACATTTCTAAGTAAATTTGTAACCTTTATATATAATGTGTTTTCCTGGATTTCTTTGGTATAGGTTAAAATAAACTTACTATACAAATTACAGACCCTTTATTTTTTTTTGTAAGTGGGCAAACTTCAGCAGAGTATCGAATAAATATTTTCCAGACTGTAAATAATTATTCTCTGTATTTTTAAGTGCCCACAATAACTATATCATGTATAGGCTATTCATTATCATGATATATCGCGTTACTGAATACAGGCACATCAAATTCTAACACGTTATTGCTATACACGCTGTTGTTGCACGCTAATAATTAAAGATCTAAGCTGCTGACAAAAAGGGAAAATGTTTGGGGTGACACATGAACATGTCATAGCAGATGAAGCCTCTTTAGGAGCAAAAAGACAAATAAGTAAAATGAATGGATTAGGAAAATATGGAAACTATTTAAACTTTCAAACTGCTTATGGATTTTATATTGGCACTGTGTTCCAAAAAAAGTCTGTAAGAAGTAACAGCCGTAGTGTATTGCTCTTAAACATTTGGGGGGCATTCACACAGAATGCATATTTGTGTTTAAAAAATGTGAGATGCTGGACAGTGGAATGAAATATAAAGCGGGACATCTAAAGTTCCAATTTTTAAAAGTTACACTTCAAATTTGAGCACTGTGTTTATAAAATGACACGTCAAAAGACACAAAACATGTCTCTTTAGCAGTGGAAAAGCAGTGCAATGGAATGCAGAAATGTGTTCTTTGTGAATGGCCGCATTGACAGACACAAATGTCTAAATGTCATTGTGGTTTTCCATTTTGTTTGTTGTATTTGGCTTACATTTCTGACCTGTAAAACACTGTGACAAACACCCATGTTTTGTCAAAGCAGGTGACTCATTTGTTCTCATTGTTGTTTTTTTTTTTTTTTCAATTACTTGGAATAGGTGTGTCACATTTCTTTATGCTTGCATCACCATGTCTTTCATGGCCAACAAACCACTACTGTCTCTTATTATGCAATGTTCTTTGACAAGGCATTCTATTGTAATCAGGGTTTTTGTTTAGTCTCAAATGTCATTATTCAGTACTAACATCAGTAGAAGTTCATTTTTCATTAAAATAGCAGTTTTGATGCTTTGTGATCAGTCTGGTTTCTTTAAGGAAGGGCCTTATGGATAAGAGGGTCAACATGTCTGCTTGTGTAATGTGTGTTTTTAAATTTGTGATATTTGTCTCACTACTCAGCTGTTTTCCCTAACTATTTTATGTGCTTTGCATAGATATTGCATAATTATTGAAACTGTCCTGTAAAAGTACTGACTATGGGAATCTGATAACTCTGAATCGGGGCACCAGAAATGAGGTGACTGCAACAACCGAACTTATGTACTTGTGTTGACTTGTAAATGTACATTCCTGGTATATTACTTAAACAATGTCTTTTGGTATAGAGTAAATTCTATGTGAAGTATAAGTTAGGATAGTTAGGGTTCAACATAGTCTAACAACAAAAAAGTTAATATGTTACTTTAATATCATGCTAATTTGCTGCCATACCGGCAAATGTTTTTTTTAAATCAATCTATCTATCTATCTATCTATCTATCTATCTATCTATCTATCTATCTATCTATCTATCTATCTATCTATCTATCTATCTATCTATCTATCTATCTATCTATCTATCTATCTATCTATCTATCTGTATATCTGTATATTATATTATATTTATGAATTTTTTCCATAGTTTTAGTACACTATATGCAGGGGTGCTCATAAGTGGTCCACAGGTCCGCATGCATGACCAAAATAAGAAATGCACTGTGTAAATTAGTTCGGAGCATGTGTTTGCGTAGCGGCAAGGTTGACAGCTGTTAATGCACAATTACCATTTTAGAAATTGACTATACTGTATAAGATTTTTTATTCAAACTGAAAACATAAATCTTTATGATCTTTAAAGATTATAAATCTATGCTACCTGCTAACATTTCAAAGCACAATGAAAAACTGTGACATTGCATTCACTGATGCTCTACACTGACTTTTAAGTTTGAAAATGAAAAAATGTAATAATTAAAATGTAAAATAATAATTAAGTTTCAAATTAAAATAATAATAATAATAAAATATTAGCATTTTATTTTTAAGTTTACTATAAAATTATTGTATTTGTATTTAATGCTCCCTTATATTTTAAAATAAAATAGTATTATCACACTTTATTATTTAGTTTATCATTTTATATAAAAAATAAAGTGCAATAATATTATCACTGTTTTTAATTGATTTTTATAGTTATATTTGATGGGTCACACCATGTACCGTGTGAGGACCATACCAATTCTCCCGCTTCTCATATGAAAAAATCTTATCTGTAACTCTGACTTTATGGCTCCACGGACAGAACCATCTTAGATTCATATAGATGTACAAAAAAAAAACAGTGAACTGTCAAAAGTGATAAGGGTTAGCTAAGGTTGGTCCAGGCCAACCTTATGAAAGTATGACTTACAGAATGTTTACTTAAAGGAGTCATATGTTGCGATTAAAATTTTCCTTTCTCTTTGGAGTGTTTGGAGCTCTTGGTGCATGAAGAAGATCTGTAGAGTTGCAAAGACTATAGTCACAAATCCAAAGAAATATTTTTTTTATAAAAGTTAAGACTCGTCCACACACTCATAATATTGCTCGTTCCAACACGCCCCCCACATGTCTACGTCACAATGTGGTAAGATTTGCATAACGCTGCCCAGATGTTCACACACAGAAAGAAGGTGTAACTTTCAGGCCGGCGACACACTGGATGTGTGGCGCAAGCATCTCAGCTGCGTGGCGTGTCTGTTTTTAATTCGGCTCCCATGTTAACAGGTTAGAGCATGCAGACTGCCTGCGTGAGACACAGAAAACGCGAAGCAGCCACCACGCTTCTGCCACGCAGCCAGTGTGTCACCGGCCTCATTCTCATTGTAGTATTGTTGTTGGCGCTGCCGCCATGTCGTTAAGACACTGTGGGCCCTATCATACACCCGGCGCAATGCGACGCAAGGCGCAGCGCAAGTGTGTTTGCTAGTTTCAGTCCGGAACTGTTCGCATTTTCCCGTCCAGTGCCACGTTGTTTAATTGGCAAATGCATTTGCGCCCAGTTGTGCATCCATGGGCATGCTGGTCTAAAAAAGAGGTGTGTTCTGGTGCATTGCTGGCACATTGCTATTTTAAGGTGCTGAAAATAGACTGTGCCATAGACAAACTCAAACCTGGTCTAAAGTCTTTTTTGTCATTTAAAGAGTGCGTTCGTAGAAAATGCGCCTCCACAGTCCACAGTGTGAGCTGACTTTGCTTATTACACACAGGGATGCGCATCACACAAATATGCCAAATTTTAGGATTACAGTGTAAAATAATATTATTGTGTAGGCTACATAAATATAAAAATTTAATGTGGTTAGTCATTGCATGTATTAGAATAAGGCTACCTATTTGCCTATTACTACTCATAATGATGAATGAAATTGCAGAATTAATTGAACAATCGTGCCAATACACACATATATATATTAACTGACTCATGGCATGGAGCATTGGTGGATTCCTGCTTGTCCCGTAGATGATCAGTTTCTTCGCTTGAGAAGCATTCAGCTTTTCTGCCAACAAATTCAGCCATGTAAATAGCAATCCTCTTTGGCGCAAGCATATTTCGCTCTTAAAGGGAATGGGAGATGACACTGATTGATGATTGATAAAACGAAAAAATTCACTGAGCTGCATGTGAACCAATTCAATTAAAAATTCTGAATATTCATCTAAATTAAAATAAAAACCCACATTAAAATGCAAAAACTGTATTCAAATTCATTGCACGCTCTTGTAGCTACAAGAGACAAAAGCTTTTTCTCCCAACTGAAATTTACTTTTAAATCTGAAACTAACTCGAATGCTTTTAACATAAAATGCTACTAATAATAATAGCAAAATAATATTAATAATAGAATAAAATTCTAATTTTAAGAAGAAATACAGTAATTGAAGGCCAGACATTTGGATAACAATTTAAAACTGTCACTGGGCAGTATATTATTAGTCAATTTGTTTCTTGTCTCCTCACATTGACCATTACAAATCACATTACATAAATCACATCAGATAAAAATGGTGAAATTAGACAAGTTTATTAGTTTGCATTCCTGATTATTTATGTCAGTCGTTTAACATTAATATCATAAAACAGTTGTCAGATATGAAATGTTTGGCTACTTATATCCCGCACTTTATAGCCACTAACTGAAGCGTAGCCTTGAAATTTGCCTAGCTTCTGTGAACATAATGCCCCCACTACTTTGATTTGTTTGGTCATCTCAAATATTTGATGAGCGGTGATTGTCACCGTGACAGAGGGCTGATGCAGCTCAGATGTGGAGGCTTAAATTTAATCTCAGTGCTGTGCAAAATCTTTGCAGCATGAAGGAAGAGTTAAAACTATATTAGGCAATTATTTCAAAGAAGTATATCTCTGAAAATTGAAGAGGTCCGGACCTCGGTGACCTCATAGCTGGGGCTACACGCATGGTTAAGGTACAGCTTAAAGGGGTCATCAGATGCCCATTTTCCACAAGTTGATATGATTCTTTAGAGTCTTAATAAAAAAATTCTGTAACATAGTTTGGTTAAAATTTCTCAATGGTAGTGTAAAACAACCCAATTTTTACCCTGCCAAAAACAAAATGGTTATCACTGCAAAACACAAGATCCAGGGGGCATGGTCGGATCCAGATCCAACTCCTTCCACCTTAGATATACCTAAACCTACCTGTCTCCACTCTTAAACCTATCAATCTCCACCCCCTAGATGTGGTGCAACCACACCCCCAAGATCTTGTGTTCTGCAGTGAGGTGCTACTGTCAAAAACAACTATTTTAAGAGAAAGCCGTTTTGTAGCATTTTTCTTCAAATGCAAATGAGCTCTGCTTAATGTTCCTTATAACATCCAACAACAAAGCACCCCAAACACATCACACAAACAGGCATCTGAGATCGGCTCGATTTGAGAAGGGAAATTATTTAACCAGCTTAAAAAAATATTTTTATCATGATAGGGTAGTTGTGTACACACACTGCCAACACCCATTTCAGTAAAAAAAAAATTAAAAGTGCATGAGTATCTGATGACCCCTTTAAGAACAACGTAACATTAAGTTGGTTTCAGGAAACGCAGCCCTGGGCTGTTTTTATCTTGATATTCCAAAGAAGTGATGCAATATTATGTACCAAAAAATTCCCTTGCGTTCTGGTGAATTTACTTAAAAACTACAGAAAAACGAAACCAAAATCTTTCGGCATGCCTCACCTAAAGACCATCCAGCCACAACGATTAGATCTCATTTAGATCTAGACTAGCAATGTCAAACATAGAATCAGGAAGTGAAGGTTTGTTTGCTTGCTTATTTATTCATTGATTTATTTATTTATGGGGCTTTCCCAAGTCCAACTAAACAGAGTGGACTGGGGTATGGTCCATGCAAACTCCTGTATAGTTTGCTTCTGATGTGAAGGCAGTCGTACAAAATCGCAGAAGTGAACCAGTACTGATGACGTATGAACTGATCAAAGTGTGTATTTATGCATTTACTTAGTCACTTTTCTGATCACTGTGACTGATGTGTTGCAGCATCCTGCTTGCAGAGATGCATGTGCCGTTCTGTGTTGGTGCTTTGGGGGAGAGTCAAAATGTTCTAAATCTGAAATTCAAGAACAAAGCTAGCAAACATCCTTTCATTCTGTCGTCTTCTGTACAGTCATTACCTAATAATGGGGGAAACAGCTACCATTTTGATAATGCAAACGTACCATGATCCAGAACCAAAGAAACACATTATGAAGGCAAACCAGAGGGGGCAGTGGGAGCAGTCGAACTCTGGTTTAGATCAAGTGTCTAATATATATTCTATACATTTATTAATTTGATCATAGGAAAGCAGTAAGCATATACACTTTGTTTTGTGTAAGTGTCAATATAAAAAAAACTAGGGGAAAACGTTTGCAAAAGAATGGGATGCACAACAATACACAGATAAATACAGTATGTGACTCTGTCATGACGCACAATTCACACTTCCCTCTCTGGCTCTGCCAGTGTTAACGGAGTTTTTTGTCTATTGATTATTGTTTTGATATTTTACCCCAAATGATACACTAATGTCCTTTCATTGCTAGAAGTCACATGTTTGATTTACTTTACCTTGGTGTTCCATAAGTGTTAACATGAGTAGGATCATATTAACAGAAAGTTTCCTGGCATTGATTTAAGCACCAAACAGAAAAAATATATTTTTGTCTAGTGCTACAAGGCTTCCTCCACTCTGGTGTTAATTCAAATGTAGATTTATGTACACACCCCTGCATGTAAAACACTGTCCCAGATCGTCGGATGAGCCGGAAAATCTCATTTACATCCAGTATTATGGAAAGATCCCAGATTTCCAATTTAATGGGTGGAGACCTTTTTTGCAGTGAATTTGATGAGTCACACTAAATATATATAAAAAACAAAATCGTTTGTTCGCAGATTGTACAGTAGGTTCGTATGAAATTTATATCATTGTCGTCTTGTGCCTTTTAAGGTTGCCAAGTCATATTTCTTCCGGAGAATTACCAGGTTCTGTAGTATCCAAGTATGCAAAAGTAACAAACAAATGCTTGAGTCATTAGGTAAATTCCGAGTTAGTAGCCATAAATTCAAATTTTTCGCTGTTACAATAGTGTATCCGCTTGAGTGGGTGTACGAGTACATCCAGTCCCTGAATGAGAAGAATTCCTTGTATGGTAAAAGGAAAGGGGTGGAGTCAAACTATTTTTTTTTGTTTTGTTTAGTGTATTTTGGGACAGATTCCCAGTCAATAAATTTACTTTTCTTCCCCCCAAATCTTTATTATTATTATTATCATTTGTAGTAGTAGTATATAACATTTTGTAAGACTTTTTTATAAAATTCTGAAAACATTTACATCTCTGCTGACTTTACATCTAAATACCACTTGAAATTATGTTAAGAGCAGTTGCCATAGAGGTGGATGGGGCTCTTTTATTACTGCTTTGCAGTTCAAAGTTTGGTTTGTGGCATTTGAGTCATTGTTTTTATTGTACACTGTGCTCTTGATAAACATTTTCTATATTGCTATAGGAAAAAGACATTGTTTAAATGATTGACTAATAATTCTATACGGCCCGTGCCTTACTTTTCTCATTCCAGAATACATTTATAGGTCCCCATAGATCAGGATACACTTAATTTAAATAAAACTATATCTAATCAGAGGTCATGACCATTACTATTATGGGTGTAAGAAAATATTGATGTTTGGCAATACTGTATCGATTCCCAAAATGGAATATTGAGATATATATATATATATATATATATATATATATATAAAATCATACAAGATTCATGGCAGTTGTGTCATTTTGAGTTTATATCCTAACCGCTAGATAGCAGTCTTCATTTCTGAACTTAAACAATGACAGGAAATACTAGCATTAGGGCACCCCACTAATGTTAGTGTTAATGGAGTGAGGGAACTATGACGTCACTTTGTAGGTCGATCGGCTGTTAGCATGAAACTGGTCCCCTCGACAAATAGCTTATAGGATTTTTCCATAGGCTTTCCATGAAGCTCTGTGTTCAACCATAGTTCATGAAACTTATTTGTTTTGTCCATCAAGATAATTTTCACAAAATAATATAACTTTGATTCAGCATGATGATGTTTATTGTCTCCGACAGCGCCTGTAGTCCCATTTAGCAACTTGTTAGCAACCGTCTTTTTTGAGAAACGTAACGGTTTTAAAAAAATCACGAGTGGGCTGTAACTGGTGTGTTTTATGTCATAGAATAAAACATGAATGTATCTTGTGCCTATATTAACCACGGACCTTATTTTAGGCATTTAATCAAAATCCGATAAAAAAAAAACCATCGACTCTGGGATGAGCTAAAAAAAAAAAATTATGTTGGTCAACAACTCACTGTTGTCCTAAATGGAAGAACGAAATAGCCTCTACAGTCTAAGTATACATAACTAATACCAATGTGTTAGCCAGAACTCTAAAACCTTTGAATCGGTTACTAACCTGAGCAAAGTTTACAGTTTTATTGACTTACTACAATATCTTAACAACACACAACAACACAAAGACTAGTTAGAATTAATCAAGTATAACTATTTATTAACCAGGTAAGAACAATAATTCACAATCCAATTCAAATCATAAATCAAATCAATAATATACATCATCAATAATCCAGAAATGAAGATTTTAGAAGTAGTTACCTGGTAGCAGAAAATAATAGACACAGCAATAATGTGGGAGATCAGTTTGCAGATTCCCGGAGCTCTTAAATATTCCGAAGTACCCCAAAGTTACCAAATGGTATTGTTTGTTTATTGCAGGGGTTTTAGCATATCACTTTTCGGGGGTTGCAAGTGAATAACCTTGATTTCTGTGGGAAGATTTACATAGAGGAGGTTGTAAGAATCTTCTGAGACATTCTAAGGACACACAAGTGCATTAACATACAGACATCTGTTCCCACATCTCACTGAGAGAAAATGCAGGAAACGCCTCTCTCACATATGCAATAGTTCCTTCTCATTCCATTCTTTCCCTTCACTTAGCTCACTCAGAATGGTCAATAGTAGGATATAATGGTCTATATTAATGCAAGTGATATTTACAGTCATGTTTGGTGTCATGTGAATTGTCTCAGTGCAACTGGTACAATAGTCTCTGTCTTACAAAAGTAGATTAAAAGATAATTAATTTCCTAAGAATTAAGAGATATTTTGCCTACTGTAATGGGAGGGAGTGCCCCTTCCCAGGGTCCTCCATGTAAATTACCTTCTGTTCCCATTGAGGTGTAAACTACCCTGGTCTGGGACCTGACTTAATGCAAATTCCAATTGTTCGTTTCTGTCTTCATCTCGGGGGATGTTTGTCGTGGTCTGAGCTGTAGCTGGAATGAGCCCATAGCATGAAGTGTGTCCACACACTTCATACTATGTATTTTTCTAAAAGTCAGGTATGCATCTTTTACTCTTAGATTCATCTTTGAGAATTTGATGTCTTGTATTGATTTGATATCTATGAATTGGCTATGTATAATTGGCATAATCCTTACCTGACTGATAATTATATTGTTACATTTGAATTACTCTGAAATTATTTTCTCAAGTAGATTAAGTGAATGCTATGTTTCCGCAAATCTGCGTCCAGGGTTAAGTGCATACTAAAACTTTTCTAAAAGTTTTCACCAGGCCACCCAATACTGCTGGGAGTCTGTAGTTAGGTTTCGATCCATTGGTTTTTTACTTATATGTGGCAAGATGGCACCTGTGTTTGGCTTTGCTGCTATGTCCTACCCGTCCTGTGCAGCATCCTTTTTTTCTGCTGCTGCTTAATGTTGGAGTCACTCCTCAGGTGTATGATCACCAAACTCTTCTAAACATAAGATCATCAATGGTAGCTCATAATATTCCACCACCCTGGGCTGATATTCCACAGAATTTATTGTCCACATCAGTCGTCAGCTGGTCCTTCTGACTGAAGTTACCAAAGACATCGTAGGAAGCCGTGGAGAATGGCCAGGCTTTGGGTGAAGCTGAGGTTGTCCTGGAAGTGAGGAGTCATCAGAAAATAGCATCGATCTCTTCAGCCCCAGTATATTCTGTCCCGGTATATTTGGAGTTTCCCGTGGCTAAGGCTGACAATGTCATACAATGTTTGTGGAGACCGTTTTCCCAATGGTGAACAGAGTTTTCGCTTCCCTGTCAACTCTGCACTCTTTCCTGCAAAATATCCAGCAAAGTTTTATTGAAATTTTATTGCAGATCCTTTTTATTGTATTTGAATTTAATGTCCTCCTGGCCCAAACAGCTGCTTCTTAGATTATTTTAGTGACATTTTTTTTAATCATCTCTTAAGCTCACTAGAATTGTGTTTGTTGGTGACTTCAGCATTCATATTGATGATGTTTCTGATAAATTTGCTACTGATTTTACAGATTTTTATAGTCTTTTTAATCTCATCAATATGTTACCGGTCCTACTCATATGAGAGGCCATACTCTAAATCTTGTTTTCAGCTGTGGTTTAAATATCGGTTCTGTTTTGTCTGAGGATATTTTTATTTCAGATCATAATTGCATTTCATTCAATTTAGTTTGTAACAAGCTGTTGTTCAGACTATTCTTAAGAAAACAAATCTTGATCCATCGTAACCCAAAAATTATAGACCTCCTTCTAAGTTACCTTTTATGGCTAAGGTCCTGGAAAAAGTTGTTGTAAATCAACTCAAAGCTGTTTTAGATGGTTATAATGTGTTTGATAAATTTCAGTCTAGCTTTCGTTGTATGCTCTCAACTAAAAACTGCTCTTCTTAGAGTTTTAAATGATTTGTTAATACAAGGTGATGCAAGAGAATACTCCATACTAGATCTTACTGCTGCTTTTGATACAGTTGATCACTGTATATTAGTTGAGAGGCTTAGGCCGCAGGTTTTTATCTCTGGAAGAGTCTTGAATTGGTTTTCATCATTATTATTAGACAGGTCTCTCTCAGTAAGAGTTCAAAAGTATACCTCATCAACAGCACCTGTGTGCTTTGGTGTTCCCCAGGGTTCCATTTTGGCTCCATTGCTTTTTGCTTTGTATTTTCTGCCTCTGGGGAAACTGATAAGTAATTATGAAGGCATTCGCTATCATTGCTATGCAGATGATATTCAACTATATATTTATTTTAAGCCTCATGAAATGTCATCCCTGAAACGTTTACAAGTGGTTCAAAATGCTGCTGCTAGGCTTTTAACCAAGTCATCAAAGAGACCTCACATAACCGCTATTTTCATTTCTGTACAATGGCTCCCTGTCAAATTTATAATTCATTTAAAATTCTTGTGATGATGTTTAGAGCATTGCATGGTCAAGCCCCTGTGTATATGAAAGAGATGTTGGAACCCTATGACTCCAATAGGAATCTGATATCCTCAAGTCCTCCTGAGATCCTCCTGCTACAGTAGTTGTTCCAAGATTGAGGACAAAAGTAGACTGTGCCTTTGAAGTAGTTGATCACAAGCTGTGGAATGCTCTTCCTCTGAAACTGAGATCTGTGGACTCTGTGGACATTTTTTAAAAAAACAAGCTGAAATCTCACTAATTTAAACTAGCTTTTGTCTAATCTGTTCTTTTAATTGTCATGTTTAAACTTGCTTTTGTCCAATCTGTTCTTTTAATTGTCAAGTCTTTATTTTTTATCTTGATGTAAAGCACTTTGTGACATTTGCTCTTAAAAGGTGCTATAGAAATAAACATTACTTATTTACTTGCTTTACTGATGACTTTGCAATCACATTGCAAATAACGCAATACAAGAATTTAACTGTGTGACTTAGTTGTATTTCAGAATTCAGCAACAATGTCCCTTTGTCCCTCTCTTGTCAACTTCAGCTCAGAGAAAGAGCAGTTAGCCGAAGAAGACGAGGATGACTTAAAGGAAGTGTTGGATCTGAGGAAGATCGCAGTACAGCTGCTTCAACAAGAGCAACAGAACAGGTGATCTTTCATGAGAAATCGTGCATGGTCATGCAACATTCAGAGCCCATCAAACATGCACACAGTATCTCCATCAGAATCCCCGCCTACTTTGTAATATTAGGGCTGTCAATCGAAAAAAAAAAAAAAGTCATTAATGTGAATGAACTGACTGTGTAAGAAAAATTTGTTTATGTAATGTGGCTGTTCTGGATTGAATATTTGAGTCACTGCACATTAATTACATGGAATGTAATATGCTTTATATAATACACCAATTTACGTAAGATTTTGTATAATGCAATTGTAGCTCTGAATGGTTTTACTCATGACAAAACATTACCTGGCATAAAAACTTAAGAGAGAGAAAGTAACAAAAAAAAAAACATTCAGGGCTTTACAAAAACCATCTGGAGCTTGGAGTGAAATTTGGGAACGCGAAAGTGAAAATTCTCATATCATTTACTCACTCTCATGTCTTTCCAACACAACACAAATTAGGATTGACTCGGCCTTGTATGCAGAGTTTAATAAATACTGAAATACAGCAGGCCCAAAATTAAGCTTGATTTCCATAATCTCCAAATGAGCATTTAAGGATGTCTGAAGTCCCAAAACTTGCATACAGTAACAGTAGCTTTAAAGCCACTTCAACTGGTTAAGTTGCATAAATTATTTGTCAAGCAGATTCATAAGAAACATAAAAATCTGCAGGAACAGGTTTTTAACCAAGACATTAATGAGAAATGTAGTAAAATTATTATATTTCACCCTTAAATTTCAGAAATGTCTCAAACAGTACATAAACATAAGCAAATATGAGCATTTTGTATGAGCATCAAAGCTCCGTTAGTTCAAGCAACCTCAGTGGGAGTTATGGCCATGCTAATGAAAGTTTCTGTCCCTCTACTGAAAGTCCAGGAAACCTAAGCTTGAAGATTAATTAAAGGGACAGTAAGTAGGAATTACTCCCATCTAGTGGTGAAATTGTATTTTGCATTCAAACTAATTTTGCTCTCCAGCGCCTCGCTTTTTCAAATGCGCGTTGCATCTACGGTAGGCGATATGTACCAAAAAGCTTTGACAGGATGTCTTCTAATAGCACTTCGTCGAGTTTTCCTTCAGGTGAACAGGTGTGTTATTTCAAACAAACTGCAACATGACAACTAACAAACGAATGTTACAGTATGAATTATGGACTGTGGAAAACATAAAATATTGTAATTAGTAGTTATGTCTTCTTTATGCGTTATATTTTCTGTATTATGTGCATTGTTAGATATCATCATCAAACACTGACTTACCTGTCGAGAAGAAAACAGGCCACTTCGGCGTCTCTTTTGAAATCTTTATCCAGCATTAGCTCTTTCCACCTAGAAAAAGCTTCCCCGACATTAACTCTTGTTTTCTGTAATCTACGGTCACATTTCCTTTTACGTTCTATTTTTGACTGTTTTGGCAACGATGTTTTCTTCTCCTGTGCCGGTGCAGTTTCAAGCGCCTCTCACTGCTCTGCACCTGCGTTTCTGGCTCTGACCGAAAACGCGTTGTGGAAACGCGTTGGCTTAGTACTTTTTGTCCCTCTCTGCTATTATAGTTTTGCAAGATGGCGGAACTACATGGAAGTCTTCGTCGACCTACCCGTCCCATGTATATAAAGATAATAAATTCTTCATTTACAAGGATTAGTTTAAACATTGGCATAGGTATTTGCACACCATTGAGGGCATATTCATGAATAAAAATATTGATTTTAGATAATAAAATACCTAAAAAGTTACTTATTGTCCCTTTAACCATAGTCTTATGGGTTTAAAATGACATGAGGTTGAGTAAATCATGACCGCATTTTAATTTTAAGCCCCATTTTCCTTCAAGGCCTGGTAACTAGTATAGTATTGTGAGTTTGTTTGCTTTAAGTTTTATCATCAAAATTATTTCAGTTGTATTAGCACAGGAAATTGACGGCCCTATATAATATATCCTCCTCTCCACTGCACTCACTTTTTCTAAGTCTTTCTTTCACATGGGCCTTATTCTGATACCTCAGCCTTCTCTGCTCTCTTTTATTTAAATTTACATTTATGAGAGATTCACGAATGAATGCAGACTTTGTCCGTTCCTTTTTCGATATGCACATGCTTGCAGTCTGCTGCTTCTGAATGAGAGGATGGCTGTCAGTTGTTTTGAAGCGATGGGATCGGACCCTCTCTGCTTACTAACAAGTGAATCACCATATTCCTCCTCTTTCTCCTTTCAACTCTTTCTCCATCACTTTCTGCATCTCCACCTAATCCTGGGATCTGATTGGTGCACACATGACATTTGACTCTCAGGAGGCGATCCCTAATTTGTAGGGCAGAGAGTCTAATACACCGTAGAAGAGTCACGGGGAGAGCTCACAGGTAGAAGGAGAGATGCGTGTTTTTTTTATGTTTGTTTGTCTCAAATGATGGATGTGTGTTATTAGAAGATGGTGTATAGCACACATCCATTTCATCTGGTCATGTGCGTTTATGTGGGTGTTGTGTATTAGCAAGTATGTGCATGTCCAGGTTTAATGATGTCAAGCAGTCAAGTGTTTAAGCATGTTGCAATTTTATATCAGTTTTCGAGATGATATGCTGATAACAGTGTGTTGCATGTGGGAAACGAAGTTGAAACTTTGACACTTCCTTTTGGCCAAAATTGTAGATGTACAAATGGACACCTTTCTTTTGAATTTTCTGTTTTGGTTCAGTTCCCATGTAAAAAAAAACGATATGCATTTTGAAAGATTGTTTTGAATCCTAAGCAAAGGTTGCTTTACAGGTCACTGGATACATATTATGACACACAGAAGCTTCTCTAACCTAGCAAATCGCTTCACACAAATTCTGTTTGTTTTTCAAATCCCATGTTTAGCACTGACAGTTAATAATTCCATTTTAAAAATTCAATCTGACGTTCCAAAAAATCTGTTTTTGTCACCTGTGTATATGGTTTCTGGTTTTTCCCATGCAACGATTTAAGATTTTTTTTCTGCTGATGCATGTCGAACAGAGACTGAATTCAAAGACATGCAGAAATGGATTTTCCGATCTTTCAGGTTCCTCAGCCACTCAGGAAGCAGCACCAAACAAAGAACTCCATCTCAGACTGTTAGAAGGTATTATGATGCACGCACAAACACCTCCACGCACATTCTTATTTCTTATAATAGTCTACTTTAATTAATAATAACCTGCAACATTATGTATTTCCTAACAGATAATAGGTTAATGCATGTTAAATGTTAAACATTACAGTAAGTTTTTACTGATGTTAGACATTAGAAGGGGCCAGGGACCAACCACAAGAAACATGATTTCAACAAGTGGTGGGCACACAGTGCATGATTTTAGCCCTGCTTTTCGCTCGCCAACAGTTTGTTGAAATCGGTAACAAATTCCTGAAATCTGAGTCTCTTGCTTGTTCAAGTGTATGACAATCGTGTAGTGTGTGTTATCAGAGCCACGATCTGACAGATGTACCGATGTTTTGCTGATGCCCGTGAGATATTTATCGACAATTCACAGTCTTACCGTGTGAAATGTTTCACTGGAAATCGACACGGCAAGGAAAGGTTCAGGTAGAAGAGTCATAAAAGACTTGAAACAGAACAACAGCAAGAAACCAGCTCCTTCATATTCTTGTTTTTTAATTTTTCATTGCAAATCAGTGTGCATACAACTTGGATAGCAGGCTTTTAACGGGCTACCGTTTTTGACCGGAATAAATCCATTCTCTCTTGTCTCTCTGACATGGCCTTACTTTATTCCCCACATCAGTTCGTGTGCATGTTTGGTTCTGAAACATAGTTTATAGACAAGGCAGACTTGTCTCAGTTCTTCCTATTGAAAAGTTGTGTAATGCACAAGAGCAACGAGCCACAGAAACCCTAGCAGCACCCCTGGATAACATAAACTAACAGTAAACAACATTCATAGATATTTATAAATACTATATTCACTGCTGCTTAATGTTAGTTTATAATGCATTACCTAATCTTTAATGTTTGAAAAATGTATGCATAGAAGCTAAGGTAGAAATGAGAATCAAATAGATAAAGATAAACGATGTAAAAAAAATAAATAATAATTTTGCTAATTTTAACAGTTGAAACACTTTAAAATAACATGGAATTTGTTAACATTAGGTAATACATTAAGTTACTTAAGCTAAAATGTACTTTTTACAGCATTATATATATATATATATATATTGCTAATGAATGCTATTCATTTTAAAGTGATAGTAGACCATTCAGTATTTATAAAGACAAACTGCATTAAAGTAGCTGCACTTTGTTTTTGGCACCGTTGTCTTTATTTGATCCTATTGACTACTGTATGATTTGTATTTTGTAATTATTACATTTTGTATTATTTTTAATTAAATTGTCCTTTAGGGTGGCTTGTAACATCTTGTTCAGGGACTACTGATGAAAAATAGCCTTTGGCTAATTCTTCTACATTTACAGGAATGTTTGATTAATATAAAATGTCCCTGTCAACTAATTAAATAAAATAAAACAATGAGCATTTGTAGGGTGGAAAATGCTCAGGAATTAAATCTCGAAGATATCTTTGTTGATTTTGGAAACACCCTTTTTTTATTCAATAAAAAGACTAGGAGGAGATGAGAGGGTGGAGAATCTTTATAATTTGACAGGTGAACAGGCAAAGACAGGTATAGGCTATATAGACCTGGAAATATTTTTTCCCCCCTCCAAACTTATGGCGTTATTGTGTACGTCTTCTTTTGTCATCTTGTAACCATATTAAATTCAGATGTGATCCTTGGAATAACTTTGTTAAAGTCTCAGATATTTTCACACCAACTGCTCAATCGGTCAAGAAACCACAGAAAGTGTCCGGATATTTCTGACTGTGTTGAATACACTGCAAAAACTGAGCTGACAAATGCTCAACGATACACGTTATGACTTAACCAGTGCACCAGGCCATTAGTTGCTCATGCTAATGTGCCAAAATGTTTCTACAAAGCTTATTTTGCAGTTCTGGTACAACTGATCATTTTCTAGCACATTCTCATTGTGAACTCATGCCAGCTTCAGTCTAGAATTTGACCGCTGGCTCAGTAAGCTAATCGAGAAAAATGCCGCTCACCAGTGCAAGCCAGAATAATTTGATCAATTTTCTCAAATACAGAAACTTCACAAAATTGCTAACTGAAATGCCAAGAAATTAAACAAGATCAGAAAAAGGAAGACATTAGATGATTATGTAAAGTAAATATGTTCTTTTGAAGTTCTTAAAATGTATCAGTTTCCACAAAAATATTAAGCAGCACAATTGTTTTTAACATTGATAATAATAAGAAATGTGTCTTGAGCAGCAAATCAGAATATAATACGGATTTGTGAAGGATTCATGTGACACTGAGGTCTAGAATAGTCTGTGAGTTTGATTTTGGGAATGCTATTTGATACTGAACTTTCTGTAAACAGTTTTGATTTGATCAATCTTTGAAGTGTTGAAATTGACCGATACAAATTGTATTTGTGACATGCCTGCCATTGTCTGCAGAAAGCAATCTCACTCTTAGTGCTACAGCTACAGACATCAAATTTGTCAAGGTTAATGTAAACCATTAGTCACCGGAATTTCGATCAGTCAACTGTAGGTCTTCATGCATGGCCACTTGATCACATTAACTGTGCACAGTGAAAGAAATAGCATAGAGCCTTGCATCCCTTTCATCCTGCACAGTGAGATTAACAACCTGACAACAAATCAGGCCTTATACACTTGAGCGTGCACACACATGCCCATATCTGTACACATAAGCACGTGTTATTGAATTTAACCAATTGTATGCTTAGAAGGTTCATGTCTGCGCATTTCTGTTTTTCTTTACAGTGCATCATTAGATGAAGGAAGCAGCTCAGCCTCCGCCTTCAGTGGACAGGTACCAGTATGTGTCATGCAGAGTTGCACAAAAAGTCATAAGCATGCCTGCATCATATGCAGTAATGCATGTCTCACCTCATTTTGCCACACCTAGTAAGAAATGCAGGCTAACTTACATTGGAAATGTACTGTGAAATGAATAACCGATTGCAGACTTTTAACAGTCGGTGTAAAACTTTTCTATTCTTTTATACTTTAAACTGTTCTTTCATCCATTTCTCAGTGTGTTGACTGTTGTTTAAGTCTACACCCAGACTTGCATCATACATCATATTTTTTTAAACTCATGAGCCCTCACCCTTGCAATAACATGTCTTTGATGAGGTTCACTAATGTGGGGGCGGGAAAATAACCTCTTCCCTTGTACAATATATACATCACAACGGGGAAGAAACTTTAGTTTATGTGTGAAACAAACACTACTTTAGTTCACCCAGAAACGAAAAATGATCATTTGAGTGATCATTTAATCACCCTCAAGTTGTTCCAAAAACTGTATAAATTGATTTCTTCAGCTGAACGTTAAAGAAGATATGTAGAAACATGTGGGTGGGTGGAGATGTGTTATAGATTTCATCTGGTTCTGCTTTATCATTGTGTTTATGAATTCCATTCGATTCTCCCTCATTCTAAGTTTTTGTTTTCTTTGTGTGTGTGTGTGTGTGTGTGTGTATTTTTTAAGGAAACTGATCTCACTGGTGAAGATGCAGCTTTCTCTGAGGTCACTCAGTCCATCACAGTCCTCCTTCATTTCTATCCTTACAGTAAAGCTTCTCAAGTCACTCTTCAAAAGTTTGGGTCGATAAGATTTTTTTGAAAGAAATTAATATTTTCATTTTAACAAAGATGGATTCAATTGTTTTAAGTGACAATAAAGATAGAGGACCCTATCATCAAGGTGCAGCGCAAGTGCAGCTTCAGTCCGGTGCCGTTCGCATTTTCCTGTCCAGCGCAACGTCGTTTAATTAGAAAAAAGCATTTGCGCCCATTTGTGCGCCCATGGGCGTGCTGGTCTAAAAAAGAGGTGTGTTCAGGCGCATTGCTGGCGCATTTCTATTTTAAGGAGCTGAAAATAGACCGTGCCATAGACCAACTCAAACCTGGTCTAAAGTCTATATTTTAATTGATTTCAATAAAGGCAATATTGTTTTGTTATTTAAAGAGCAAGTTGGTAGAAAATGCGCCTCTGGCAGGGTCCACAGTGCTCGTTGACTTTGCTTATTACACACAGGGATGCACATCACACAAACATGGCAAATATTAAAAACAAAAGGATTACATTGTAAAATAATATTATTGTGTAGGCTACATAGATATAAAAATATCTAGCTTTTCTTTTTTTTAGACTACCCATCATTGCATGTATTAGAATAAGGCTACCTGTTTGCAATTCAGCCTATTACTACTTATAATGATAAATTAAACTGGCTAATTAATCGAACAATCGTGCCAATACACACACATATATATTAACTGACTCATCGCGCAGAGCTTTGGTGGATTCCTGCTTATCCCGTAGATGATCTGCTCGCGTGCTTTAACTTTGTGCACGAGCAGATTATTTAGTTTTTTTTTTCGCTTGAGAAGCACTCAGCTTTTCCGCCAACAAATTCCGCCATGTAAATAGCGATCCGCCATGGCGCAAACGCATCTCGCTCTTAATGTGGGAATGGAAGATGACACTCTGGTTGGTTTATTGAACGTTACGCCCGTTACTCATTAAGAGAATAGGGACAACCCATTCCAGAAATGTGCCCGGTGCACGGACTGTTTTTTTGGGGGGTTTTTTCGTCGTTAAAATAGCAAAAGTGGATTTGGACACGCCCTGAGTGCACCTGCGCCGTGCGCTTTACACTTTGCGTTTAGATCATTAAAATAGGGCCCAGAATCATCATAGCTTTAAACAAAATTAAACAACTGTTTTCAACTTTAATAATAGTATGTAATAGTGATTTATATTCCACACCAAATCAGCATATCAGAATGATGTCTGAAGGATCATGTGACACTCAAGACTGAAGTAATGGCTGCTGAAAATTTACAGGAATATATTTGCTGTTTTAACTGTTATTTCATTGAATAAGACTTCTTTTAAAAGCATTTTGAAAAAATCTTATCAACTTCACACATTTGAATGGTAGTGTATTGTTTTCATTACATGTTTTTTTTTCCCCACAACATTTTATTCATTGCAAGCTAAAGATTATGCAACTAAAATGTAACTCCATTAATTCATAAGCATACTTGTGCTGGACTCATTGCTAATCGGTTTGTAGTATTCAGTAAATTTTTTACTGATGCTTCCATGCATTTGTACATTCGCGCGCGCGTGCGTGTGTGTGTGTGTGTGTGTATGTGTGTGTTTTTCTCCCTCTTTCAACAACTCATCTTAGGGCTGGGTAGTATGGCCAAAAGTATTATCACAATATTATTTTCAAATCATATCAATATTTATCACAATGTTAATTTACCATTTATGTGGAGGGAAATGATTTCCACATGAGACCATGACAACTTGTTTGTTTACAGTTCCACAGAATAGCTAGGATTTAATTTAGGGACCCATGAAATCCATCTTGAGCCTTGGCATTCACTATAATTTTGTGATTTGTCCCTCAGCCTTCTTCATCTTGCTCGTTTGATGGAAGTTTAAAATCAGAGAGCAGTGACTCAGAGCCAAGATGGCCGGAGGTCCCACCTGTGCTCAACCAGAATGAGGATCGGAGAAGAAACAAGTACCTGAGAAAAGATTACCTGAAGGTATACACCCAATTACCCACATGTTCTTGGTTTTTCTCACGCACATATTTTGTTTGCTCGTTTATACAACTTTTATGCCTTCCTCTTTAGTTTTGTTGAAGACACACACATACACACACACACACACACACACACAAACAAATATGTAACTACTTCATGCAACATGAGACTTGTAAATCAGTACTTTGAAACCTCTAGTCTCAGCCCATGATATTTTGTCAACAGCCTCAGATACCGCAGCCCCGGACTGATTCCTTAATGTACTTCTGTCCTTATCTTTGTAAATCATGGAAATTCAAGATGTGAGGAGTTTATTCTTTTTGAGGTGCTTTTAAAAGACTCTGCATGATTAGCATTGGTTTCTAATCCTGTCCATATAATGTTAAAATAATATATTGTGATCTTTCTTAAAGTTGGCTGTAATTGTTTTATATTGTAGAGGGGAGTTTTGCATGTGAAGAAAATTATATGTATCTTATTCCAGGTGCCTTGCTGGTATTCGCTGTGTATTAGTAGTTTATAGAATGACAGGATTTGTTTAAATTGGCCTTAAATTGTAACTATTACAGCACAATATATGGATAAACATTCTGCTTATGCAGATAACACACCAACAAGAAAGTTTACATCTTTGTTGACATGTCTGTGATTAAACACTATGTAAACAGATGAAACCGAAGCTCTTAAAACATACGACAGCACACGTGGAGTGAAAAAATGGTACATCAACATCAAAGCCACATCCAGCTGAGAAGTTAGTTTTGGGCTGCTGTTCTGCCTCAGGGCCTGGACAGCTTTCTGCCATGACAGATAAACAGAAGTTTATTGGGATAGGCTGCAGCAGTGTTGAAAAAAGACAATAGCTTAAAGCACAGAAGTAGAATGACAGGAAATTACGCAATCTGGAACGGCACATTCTGACCTCAGTTTGACTGAGATGCTTCGGTCCTACCTCAAGAGAGCCATTCACAGCAGAAAGACATCTGATAATTTAGTGAAAAGCAATTGTTCAAAACTCATGACCATGAGAGCTTATCTGGTCCACAGTCACAGGAAACATTGGTGGAGGATGTCTTGTGTGAACACAAGAATGTCAAGGAAAGAAAATGCGTTTAAAATTGATGGTCCATAGGATTTTGGCAGGACACACAGAAACAGACATATCCATATAAAGTACCTCCTTCTAAGGGAATTTCCCTTAACTGTCTGTCGCTTTCAAATGTGCATTTGTTATGCACTTCCAGGGAACTGTAAAAGAACAAAATCGAGGACAAGCCCAGTCTGTGCCCAGAAGACTTCACAATAACTCTCTTGCCTGAAGATACAGGCTTATGTACAGTATTATTAGTCATATGTCCGATGCTTGAGATTTTGTGTACGAAGTTAATCCTTATTTTTCTGTAGAACATTCTTTCCCTTCCTTCATATCGACAAAAGCAGGGAGATGCCAGACTGATAATTTTAGATTTATGTTGCCTTTTCCCTTGTTTTGTCTGTTATATGTCTTACTCTCTTCTCATAATTTTTTTTTATATTCTTTCCTAAATAAAGCCTGTATGTTATAAATGATTTACACATTCACAACTGTCCTAAGACAAGAACGCATTTTGGTTTTAGATTTTAGTACAACTTTGATGAAAGGTTTTGATCCACTTCAGATGTTGACTACTTTACTTACACTGCAATATTTGTTATGGCACAAACACTGAAGAAGTGGTTGAAAGGTATATTCATTTTGTGATCAGAAAATTGAAAAACTGACAAACAGAAGTGAAGCAAATTATGCGCTTCTGCTCATGAATGTGTGGTTATCTTGCTAAATGTACCAGATTAAGACTAGACTGGTTTCAGACAGATTTAACTTGGCGATAGAGTCAGCACGTGCGTCAGACTTTATCTGAACAAACTTTATCCTTTTATCTCTACACGAGAGGTTCTCAATATAATATATGAAGTGTTGAGTGGGGATGTGGTTGAGAACCACTGCTCTAGACTACTTAATGCATTTCTGATGTTAAAATCTGATGATGTGATGGATATCAGGAATGTAATTCTCTGCCTCCCTGTGTCTCTCATTACAGTATAAGTGCCAAAGTGCTCGAAGAAACTCCTGTGGCAACGACAATGATTGTGAGGTGAGACTTTGTGCTTTGTAATGTCTAAATGGCAAGATTCTTCTTGCATGAATATTTATTACGGGCCAACTGAGAGTCACGTCACCACATTAGAGCAGCTCCACAATTAAAGGAGACATGAAATGCAAGTTCTTTATAATATTTACCAAAGTCAGTTTATATATATTTTTTTAAAACACAAAAGTTTTTTGCAGGTCCAGTATTTGTAAAAAAAAATATATAATTTCCATCCTCATTTTCCCTTTCTGTGAAAAGCATGCTTATTTGCTGAATTTTTGGTATATAGTTTTAAATGGCACTGCATGTATGCAGGTATGTACTGATTTTATTAGCAATGCTTAAACAATGATACTCCTAGTATCTCAATAAGTTTAACATGGTCTGTATGGTTTTTTTTAATTCTATGCTTAGCTTCAAGTATTTTATCAGCTATAAATCTGCTCTTTGTTAATGCAATCTGTAAAATGGTTTGGAAAATCTTGGTAATTTATTGGTCAGACTTTGCGGGAAGTTTTATAGCCCTGTTGTATTTTGGAGAAGTATAACACTAAATTCATGAGAAAGAGAAACATCTGTATATAAGAGACCATCTCAGTCAGAAGAAACTGAATCCATTACCAAATACAGCATGTTTCAGATTTGTTTGCAGTGTTTCCATATTTGTGTTGTTACAGGAGGTAATGCGATCTAATGATTTTACTTCAACTCTGACTGTCTTTGGCCTGAAACCCAGATCAGGTAAAGTATTATCCCTTCCTTTTCTCTCATCACTAGTTGACATTTTTCTTTAATCTTTGTGATGGTATTGCCAAGGCTTGGCAGAGCATTTTTTTTTCAGTGTATATGAGTGACGATAGTAGTATTGATGTGACAAAACCCTAGCAATCATGCTTCATGTCTGAAGTCAGCTTTGAAGCTCTCAGCTACATAAACAGTATTGTTTCAACAGACATCATATATTGACTACATTCAAATCTCATGTTCTTCGTCATTTCAGAAATACTCAGAAATACTCATTATCACTTTCGTTTAACAGGAATTTCACAAAACCAGTCTTAAGTGTCAATTTCTTCAAAATTGAGATTTTTGCATCATCTGAAAGCTGAATAAATAAGCTTTCGATCAATGTATGGTTTATTAGGATTAGGTGCAAAATGAAATCTAAATACTGAGAAAATCACCTGTCTAAATGAAGTTCTTAGCAATGTATATTACTAATCAAAAATAAAGTTTAGATATACATATGGTAGGAAATTTACAT
This sequence comes from Carassius gibelio, assembly GCF_023724105.1. Classification (NCBI taxonomy): domain Eukaryota; kingdom Metazoa; phylum Chordata; class Actinopteri; order Cypriniformes; family Cyprinidae; genus Carassius; species Carassius gibelio. Next base: position 31,691,012 of record NC_068400.1, read on the forward strand.
AAGCTCTTCATTGAACATGATCTATACTCAATATCCTAATGATTTTTGGGATTAAAGAAAAATCAATAATTTTGACCCACACAGTGCTTTTCTTTGGCTATTGCTACAAATATAGCCCAGCGACTTAAGGTCTAGGGTCACATATTGTCTTGAACTTTTCTCATGACATTGCAGTTCAGTGGAAAGCACAAGGAAGGCCAGTACTTCCTCTCTCACAGAAATACAATAAGAATTTTGCTGCACACAATAATAAATCCACATGTTTTGCAATGTTATCAGTCTCACAAATGCGCCCTGTTTTATCACTTAATCCAGTCATATTTTTAAAATGTATAATTATCAGAAGAAGGGTGTCAACAAGACAAAACATGCTTCTGTGTGTTTGTTGTTCATGTAAGGGCCTCATAGCAATAAGACATACATGTACCAATAAGTGTATTAAGTACTCTGAAAAAGGAAGGGAAATGAGAAGAGTCATTGTTTTGGCCTTTTCAATGGCCATATAAGTAGGCCATTGAAAATGGCTGTTTCAATTGCCGTTGAATTGCACCCCTTTAACTAGTGTGGCAACAACAACATAATAAAAAATATTGATTATGGAGCTATTCTAAAGTAAATTTTATTATAAATCATTCAGAATTATTGTTTATATTTGAAGAGCCATTATGTTAGACCTCAAAACTTAGGGCCAGATTTACTAAACAGGGCAGATCAGCATTATGGCCCTTTCACACGCGCTTGTTGCATGCGCTGTGCTAGCTGATGGGTGCAACGCAGCCCTCGAGATACAAAGCGATGTGCATTTCATAGACCAGTGCTGCACTTTCCGCATCCAGTGTGTAAGCCTTTTTAGAGTACATTTCCACTACAGCATCAAATCTGAGCTCAGTGCCACTGGCAAACGCTACAAAGCCACTGCTTTGGGGCGTACCAAATTTAGGGCAGAGCACGCCTCTGAAAAACTCCCTGTTTAAGTCTCATCTTCTTCCTTTCACAGAGATTGGTTGTTGCCCAGGGTTTTTGCACACCAAATTTGCAAAATCAAGGAATGCCCCAATCTTTTTGATGCTCTCAGCCACTGTCAATCCCATAATACACAGTGCGAGCATTTAAACTCAACTTCTACCTTCACAAGCTCTGTTGCACTTGTTACGTGCCAGTTTAAACGCACCGTTAGAGTGATATGCCATAAAAGCGCCAATGGGAGGGAAAAATCCTGCAGATGATTTACTGACAATGCGCACATCAAAGAACACAGATAATTTTTAGAATGACCAGCGCAATCTACCAAGAGCAGCGTAAATCACAGTACAGTGAGAGAGGTTCAAAGGTTCAATGCGACCAGATAGCCTACGATACAGCATGATCATTGCAGAGTGTGTTTGCTGGTCCGATCCACATTTACTGATCAACCAATAAAATGTGACATGACATCAACATGACGTGGCGCTAAAACGTAAACCTGCTTACATCAGGCTCTTATCCTTCCTCTTTCGCCACTTCCACTTTTTTCACCACACATAAAACCTACAACTGCTAAAGTGTTTTATCATGGCCCCCTTTTTTTAATTTTTTTACCACTATCTCATTCTTCTATAGTAATGTGCACCGCAGTGTACGAGACTACGAGTCAATTGGTGTGATCATCATACATTCTACACATATCCTTACCAAGTTTATTAGATCCATGTCACACAGTGTGACATGCAATGACCTTATATGATTGGATTGCTAGAATCATGTACAGTATCTGGGGCTTTAGTAATTCTGGCCCTTAGTGACCACATTTAAAGAATGTAAATATTTAACAATTTAACAGTCTCTAACATCAGGTAGGTTAGTTTATTAGTGGAAGCTTGCAATGAAGAGGAACATGGTAATAATGTTGACTGTGTATCTACTACTCAGCCTTCTCCCGTGGAAATCAAAAAGACTTAAGCTCCACAGACCCAAGCTTCACCATGAGGAGAAAGATGGAGCACATCAGGGAGGAGATGGAGCAGATCAGACTCTTGCGGCAGGTCAGAATTCCCTGTAACCCATCTGTAACCCATCTGGCATGTTTGACAAAGTATAAGGAAAATGCCTGATTTATATCTCTAGGCTAAGCCAAGTAAAGCTAATTAAACACCTAGATAAACAAGTTCTGTTTCTCAGTATGTCAGACCCTGATCATTTTATCCCAGAGGTTTATAGTGGTAAAAGTTCTTTTTAAATTTATTGTTAATGTTGTCAGAGTCCACATGTCATAGCAGTGCATTCTTGCTTTCTTTCTATATTAGTATCTCTATGTTTCTACTTGTCACTAAGAGCTTATACCAACAGTGTTATTTCTAACTGTTGAGTCATGATGTCAGAAAGGGAACATATATTTCAGAAAAAAAATTGTACTGTGTTATTAGAACAAAAGTTTACTGCTCAGTTTTGAGGAAAGGAATGATAATTATGGGTTGAAGTCACTATAATATAGATTGAAACCACTTCACACATGTCACATGAGGAATGCTACTTATATGGCACACCGTCTGAGTTGTTGCTGCTGCTTTCAGTTTGGTTACTTACTGTATAGGGTTCCTTCTATAGGATGTCTATAGACTAGCTTTCCAAGTAGGAAGTGAGTGTGAGATTTACTGATGCTGAAGTTTTAGAGTACTTGCTTGGCATTGCTAATTACTGGATCATGTCCAATTTCATAACCTCCACCTCAGCTCTGTGCTGTCCTTGGTGCTGAAGGGCCACCCATGTGACAGCCGGGTGATTGTCTCTCAACATTTAGCAAATGGATGATTCTTGGTTCATGTGACATAACTCTCTTTTATTTGGTATCAAATGAAGTAAACCGAGTCTTTGTGTTTGTTCGCAGAACCTCGAGTCGAGGCTAAAGGTGTTGTTGCCAGATGATGTGGGTGCTGCTTTGATGGATGGTGTTGTTTTATGCCATCTGGCTAATCACATTCGTCCTCGTTCTGTAGCTAGCATTCATGTACCATCCCCTGCTGTGGTAAGTTTCATTTAATGTTTCATACAGAGGCCTTTGGATATCCTTTTAAATATAGTCATATTTTCTGCAGTTTCATTGAAATTCATTAGTAAATATTCAGCATTCAAAACTGGCACAGTTGTTTTTTGGTTCTGTTTGGTGTTACACTTCATGTCCACAATCCCTCTAACAGCCAAAGCTGAGTATGGCCAAGTGTCGTCGGAATGTTGAGAATTTCTTGGATGCATGTAAAAAGCTTGGAGTGCCACAGGTAGGAACAAGTGTTTCTTCCTTGTACAAGTGCATGACGATAAATCAGTATCCAATTCATATTTTTCAATAACATTATCTAGCTTTTTCTTAAAGGGTTAGTTAACCCAAAAATTATTTCATTAATTACTCACCTTAAAGTCATTCCATACCCGTAAGACCTTCATTCATTTTCAGAACACAAATTAACATATTTTTGATGAAATCCGAGAGCTCTCTGACCCTGCATAGATAGGAATACAACTGAAAATTGAAATAGAAAAATAACTGAAATGGTTCATGTGACATCAGTGGTGGCATAATTGCTGCTGATATTACGGTTTTCCCTGTATTTTTGATGAAATAAATACAGCCTTGGTGAGCACAAGACATTTTTCAAAAATATGAATTAATATTACCGACCACAAGCAATTGAACAGTAGTGTATAATAATGCTCTAATGGCAAATTTATGTTCATTTACCACCTTTTAACTATATTTTTAATGGTGTATCTGAAATTTATCTATATTTATCCTTACATTTACCTGTGTTTATGAACAGGACAAGTTGTGTTTGCCGCATCACATCCTGGAGGAGCGAGGTCTGGTAAAGGTTGGTGTCACTGTACAGGCACTGCTGGAACTTCCATCATCAAAACCCAACCAACTTTCTACCATGTAGCATTTCTGGGTCATGGGACATCCACTAGCATCCCTTTACACTGCCTTACCACCTCATCCTCACTCTCAATGCTGATCTTTGACCTACTCTGGGCAGGTCACGACCCTTAAATCTTTACAACTGTGGTGAACAGGCCAGGTTCCCCTACCTCTTATACGCCTCTATGGAGGGGTCTAGACATTTTAAAGCTCCAATGTTGTGCGCTATTTGAGGGAAACTGTAATTCCTAAATCCACCCATTTCATTCTGAGGGGAAATACCTGTGTCTATTCCACAACTGGGAATGCAGACTCTCCCGTCTCAATGCTGGACACCTCTGTCTCCTATCATTTGTATCTCCTTCTCATCGGTCTCATGTTCACTCTTCTCTTGGACCAGTGAGCCCTCAGAGGGCGAGGACAGGAGAAAAGCCCACAGCTTTCTGGCTGATTCTGGACCAGAGGGTAGATTTTATATCAATGTCACTTCAGCCCTCTCCTGTATGAAGTCACTAAGAGCTGTCTAACATCTTGTTGCATTCCTGTCTCTTTGAAGAAATAAGAGGGGCAGAGACAGCATTGATGTGCATGTAATAACAACAAGACCAGCACCGATGACATCTGGAAAAGACAGACAAAGGTGTTGCCATAAATGTTGATGTGTTGTAGTCAGGTGAGTCACTGGCAGGGTATAGAAAGTAATCATATCTTTCTGCATTCCTGGATGGTTTTAATAGTGAAGATACTGCTCACGTGCCCGTACAAGACAAAGGCTGTTTTGTGTTCTTTTACATTACATGCCGGTGTTGCCAAATGTTTGTTTTTCTTGACCGTTTTTCTCACAGGTTGTTTTTTTTTGTGCTTTACTTCTCAAAGCCTGCGTGTGCCGGGAAATCACAACATCATGAAGTTTCACACGTGCCAGTGTTATTGCATTGTGCGAAATTTAGCTTGTTGTGCAGGTCTGGGCATGGACGTAAAGTTTCAGCACCAAAAATAGGTCACATAAAACATTTCTAAACCTAAAGAGTAAGAACAGTCCATTGAGTAAACATGGGCATTTGATTGTTTGATTAAATTCATAATCCGCTAAAGACTCTTTCTTGGAAAAGCAAATCAGAAGAGTCTTTGATATTTGTACTGAATTATGTTTAGTAAAGGATTGATGCGAAAGCTGTTCATTCACCATAGTAAACTGAGAAGGTTTATAGAAACTTTTCAATATGTACAAATAGTTTTAATTTGTTTTATCAGGGAATTTATTTATTTACCCTTGTGTACTTTTGTATGTTTTATTTATTTCTTTGAGTTCTATTTACTTCTTTATCAGCCTCTGAAAAACATTAATTGTATTGTCAAATTATTTTAGCAATACTGTTCAGAAATTCTTCATAATAAATTCTGAAATTCATAATAATTTTCAAAATTGGAGCAGACATCTTAACAGGTTTTTAGCTTTGGAATTCGCTTGCAATCACTTTCTGTATGACTCTGCGTTTACATGCACACCAGAAAGCCGGTTATTGAGAGGAAGCCTAGTTTTTAGAAGAACAGAAGTTAAATCGGTGTTCACATTTACATGTCCTGTAGTGCAGACTGTACACGTGGTGCATCAGCAACTGCTCTCTCCACACATTTACTTTACTTTATTAGACTCTAGTCAGGATAGCGTCATATTTAATTTTTAAAAGGAATGAAAACAAGGCTCTGAGGGATAGAACTTCAGTGCATTCAATGGGTTGTGCTGTTGTTTGAAAGAATAATTCACACAAAAATGAAAATTACTTAATTAATTATTTAACCTAATGTACCCTAACCCCATAGGACCTGTTCATCTTCAGAACACAAATTAAGATATTTTTGATGAAATCCGAGAGCTTTCTGTCCCTGCATAGACATTAACTACATTCAAGACCCAGAAAGATTGTTAAAATAGTCCATGTGGCATCAGTGGTTCAATCATAACTTTAACCGCAAGCTACGGTGATACTTTTGTGCACACACAAGTAAACAAAAGTAACAACTTTATTTAACAGCTCCTCTGTGTCAAGTTTTGATGGACATTTAACAATATACTGATTGTTCAGCTGATGATAGCTACGTCTTTCAGACTATAAAACTTTTAGTAGACAAACACCATAAAACAGGAATGAATGTTTCAGTGCATTATGAGTAACGTCTGTTTCCCCTATCATGCTTCACACAGTATAGCAAGATAGGCTACATCTGGTTCAGTGCCAGAGCTTTGTGATGGATGGCTTGATGACAGGAGTTCCTCAGGCTTATTGCCTCCTTAACGCACCATCTCAGCCAAGAATGAAAAAGGTTTACAGATTACAGGTCCTGTTAACAAAATGATTGTTTTAGTTTCATTCAGTCACACCCTCTAGTTTAGCTGTGTCTATCTATTTAGCTTAAATTTTTATGACAACATTTCCCAATTAGCCATCTGTCACTCATACACTACAACTGTCATCACTTGCAGTGCTCCTGAAGTAGGTTGCCTGCTACAAGATATAGACCGCATACTGGAATATATAATACTCAGTATGTAAATATAATGATCTAACTGTAGTAAAGATAATTATTGTCGTACGACTCAAATTGACCAATTAAATGATGAAACCGATTTCAGTGACGTGACATACAGCCAAGTATGGTGACCCATACTCAGAATTCGTGCTCTGCATTTAACCCATCCACAGTGCGCACACACACACCCCCAGAGCAGTTGGTAGCCATTTATTCTGTGGCACCCAGGGAGCAGTTGGGGGTTCGGTGCCTTACTCAAGGCACTATTCAGTCATGGTATTGCCAGTCCAAGACTCGAACCCACAACCTAAGGGTAAGGAGTCAAACTCTCTAACCATTAGGCCGCAACTTTTTAATGACACTTATTGCAAAGTAGGAAACAAGCAAACGTCTCATACCAAGTATGCACATTCGCACTCTTCATTGAAAGGAGTATTCTATTTTAAAGAAAGCCATTCTCATGTGTTTGTTTTTTTTCTTTCCCCATCAAGCTCAATCTTGGCAAAGCTTTGAAATAATCACTCGTCAGCTCTGATTCTTGTTCATGTTGATGAGAAACTGTTCAGTTTGTAAAAAGATGTTTTGATTAAAAAGTAATCCTACGCATTGCGTACTGTATGTATAAATGTTTTGTATGACAACTGGAATGCATGTCTGGATCATGTATAGTCTATGTTTCAACACATTAGAATGTTTCCTTAAAAAGGAAACCAGCCAAAACATGTCAAAATACTGGAATAAACTGACCTTTTACAGTGTTTTGTAGTGTCCTGTTCATTTGCTTTGTGACTCTTCACTTCAGGAACATAATTCTTCATGACAGGAGAAAAAAATACAGACACCCTCTAAGTGTCAAACTAATAAGCAATGCTTAAAATGATCAAGCAAAGATGTGTAGTATGAGATGTGATCACTCAACATCCACTGCATTGTTAATACACTGTGAATCCGTTTCCAAGAATAACTATTGTCTCTTTTCCAGAGAATCATCCAATACGGGGTCAGGAAGGAAAGGTTGTGGTCTCTCAAGTTACACCTGTGAACAAAACAGACACTATTCACTTGTTTGCAGCTGGAGGTCAAGTCAGTGTAGCAAAATAACTTGAATTAGTCATTAGTTCAAATCCTTGTTACATTTACTTTGCATTTAGTCATTTAGCAGACACTTTTAGCAAAAAGCAACTTACAAATGAGGACAATGGAAGCAATCAAAAGCAACAAAAGAGCAATGATATGCAAGTGTTATAACAAGTCTCAGATAGCTTAATGCAGTACACATAGCAATGTTATTATTGTAATAGTAATATAATATATTATTAGATATATTATTATTGTTATTGTATAAATAAAAAATAATAGAGCACGCTAGTGATAAAGTCCTTTTTTATCTTGTTAATTGTATAATAAATTAAAATAAAATGTTGTGTTAGGTTTTTGTTTTTGTGTGTTATGTTTTTAAAGAAAACCGTAAGTAAATTAATAGAATGAAAACCTAAACTCCTTTTTATAAAGAATAGCATTAGAAAAAAGAGTGCTAGTGTTAGAGGGTCAAATAAAGATGGAAGATATTTGTTTTTAGCCAATTCTTGAAGATGGCCAGTGGCGGACTGGGACCGTAAATCAGGCCGGGAATTTGACTCCACCCCAGGCCACCTCTGTTTCTGCAGTCACCAACGCCCAATTAATGTGTCCACCATACTGCTAAACTTTTTGGCTCTTTCAGTTGTTTGAATTGGGTTATACTTAAAAAATAAATCAAAATCCTTAGACTGTGGACAGGCAAAATAATCAAATCAAGTATCAAGAAGTATCAAGGCATTCACTGTCTCTATCATCTTTCCCTGAATCCCCCTCTCTCTCACTCTGCACATTGAGTTTCTCTGCAATATCAAATAAGAACTTTCAATAATCTATATTAATTATGCAGCCATCAATTGTATGTCCCAATGATCACAGTCTTACTACTGATGACCTTATAAATCATAAAAGCACATATTTTTCTAAGAGTATAGCCACCATGTTTAGTTTTGCTTATAGCTTAAACTTTAGCTGAAGGTTCCTGCTCTGACTCAAAAGCTGAACTGTCCACCCTCTCTTGTTCAACAGCAGGAGCACTAGCAGCACTAGTGCTAAGTAACACTAGTACTACTGTTGCTTCTTTCGTCACCTTCAAAATAAATAAGCATTGTACACTAGGCTACATATTGTAGGCTAGAAATAGAAAATCAGTTTCTGGTCAATTTTGGCACTAAAAAAAATACTGTATCTTCATATGTAAAACAGTGTGCTAGTTTGTCATTAAAGGGGGGGTGAAATGCTCGTTTTCACTCAATATCCTGTTAATCTTGAGTACCTATAGAGTAGTACTGCATCCTTCATAACTCCAAAAAGTCTTTAGGTTTATTATATTCATAAGTGAAAGATAGTCTGTACCGATTTTTCCCAGAAAAACACGAGCGCCTAGAGGCGTGACGTGTGGGCGGAGCTAAAGAATCACGAGCGCCAGTAGGCTTTTGCGTCGAGAGCGTTTGGAAGCTGTGACATTACCCAGAAAAACATATTTAACTGCTCTGACATTGCCTTGAGGAAAAAACCATCATCCAAAATAAACCATGGCTAATAGTCAGATTCAGCCGTTTATTTATGATCCAGAATCAGATCCCGAGGCTGAAACTGAACGAGAGCAGCAGCAGCATCGACTTGCTCCGAGCGGGGCTTGAACCCGGATCTCCGATGGGAGGGGACGCACTAACAAGGAGGCAGAGATATTTTAAGCAGTTTTACTCACCGCCTGTGGTTCCAACACACGATCGTGACCCTTTTTCGTTGGGATTGCATCATCCTTAAGAAATAAACGATACGCAAATCCGTCGTCAAACTGGCCCTTGTTTGTAAAACAAGCATCTTCGAAATGCAGGGAACAAACACAAACACTTGCACAACTCCGTTGATGCTCTGTAAAAATAAACCCCGTCCACTGGTCCCTTAATGCTGTTTTTTCTTTGGTAATCTGTGCACGGTTGTCTTGCCCTGGCAACCAAAAACACACTCCTTTTGTAACATTTCGCGACGCTCTCGCTCTGATCAGTGATTGTCTGTGCACAGCCTCTCTCTGCTGTGCTATACTGGAGCGCGCACTCTTCCGGCAGACACGCCCTCAGGACCCATATAAGGAAATTCCGCTCCATCTAACGTCACACAGAGCCATACTCGAAAAAAACTTTCCGAAACTTGTGACAAACCGGAAGGAGTATTTTTGGAACAGAAATACTCCTTCAAACGTACAACTTAATTTTTGAAAATTTGTCCATGTTTAGCATGGGAATCCAACTCTTTAACAGTGTAAAAAACTCAGTACCAATGATTATTTAAATATTAGGGTGGAACAGTTCAACTTTTTCACAGTTCGGTTTGTTTCACGGTTTTGGTATAGTTGTATGTGCTATGTTTACGGAAAAACGATACATTCAAAAAATATTTATTATCATATGATTACGAATATTCTAACTACAAGCAACAGCACAAATAAATACAATAGAGTAAAGATACAAATAAAATAAACTGACTTTCAGGTTTTTTTTTTTTTTTTTTGGTAGGTCTTGCATTAGTTTTTAGGTACAGAAATTAAAGTAATCAAATGTGAAAACAGCCTTGCATTTTGGACTATAAATTAAAGATTATTCTTTAAGTAAAAAAAAGCTTTTTAATCAAGAGCAGTGAGTGATTTCTCGGTTGTTGCCGTTCGATTAATATAAAGACTGTCACTTTAAGAGAATGCACTGATATAGTTCGTATTAGTATTGAACAAGAGTATATGATTTGTAGAGGTTTTTTCATCGCTGTTATAATGTCTGGAAATCCAGAATGCGCGTCCTTCAACAGAAAAATAAATTATCTGAACCCTGTTTGTTTTACGTGTTATTTATTTAAACCATATTACACATGCTTTGTCAGATTTAAGTTGAACAGCGGTCCCAGCGCATGTCGAACCGTGTGTGGTGAACTGAACAGTTCGGTTTTTTCAGTGAACCATACTAAATATAAATGTAATTCTGACCGACCTGCTCCCTTACTGGCGAAAATGGCTGGGATTTTGCAGCAACTTGCTGCGTCTGTTGCCAGGGCTTTTCTCCTTTCCCTCTGCTCCTCCTTTGCGCTCCATTTTTCGCGCGATTTTCTAAGATAAAGCCTGCCTCTGGATATAGCCAATTAGGCAGTGCTTCGCTGATGTTTGGTCATGTGGTGGGTTCATATCACTCCGCGATAGTGATGGGAAGTTCGGATCATTTTACCGACTCGGACTTTTGAGTCTCGTTCAGCAAAATGAACGAATCTTTTTTCGAGTCATTTCGTTCATTTTAGCAAAATGTTATTAAAATATTAAGTGCTACCTCCCCAACACATCTAGTACTTACGCAAACGTTGATCACACTACAAACAATACAAAAATAAAATGCTATGAGATAAAGAAAAAAATACTCATTCTTTACCTGGGTCTTCAGTCTGTGATTAGCTCATCTCACCTCTTATCTGACAAGAAGTCTTCGGGTTTAAGTCATTCCTTAATCATGTGACAGCCCCATACGCAAAACTAACGCGGTCTTGAGCCGGAAAGAGAATTGATTAGTTCATCTCATGAGTCTTTCGGGTCGAGTTTGACTCGTTCCTTAATCACGTGACAGCCCCATACGCGAAACCAATGCGGTCTCGAGCCGGAAAGAGAATTGATTAGTTCATCTCATGAGTCTTTCGGGTCTCGGGCATACCTGTCAAGTATCCCGTTTTGGCCGGGAAAGTCACGTATTTTACCCTTCTTTCCCGCCGTCCTCCCGTATTAGTATTTTCCCGTAAATCTCCCGTATTTTAATTCTTTAATTTTAACCTGCGTTATTAATAAAATAATAATAAAAAAAAACATTCCCAATCTGAGCTCTGTTATAGTCTCGCGATAACTGCCACCTGCAGTAGCCTGTCGCGAGGGGTGTGTGAGGTCAGATGACATGAGTTATAACTCGGGAAAAACAACAACAAAAGAAAAAACAGAGACGTATGATGGATGCTACGATAGAGAGTGAAGGCACACCTTCCAAAAAACCAAAACCCATGTGTAAATACCGTGATAAATGCGACAGCGAATTTACTTTTTTAAAGAATGCAAAGTCTGCAACAAATTTGTACAACAACTCACTAAAAGAGTAAAAGAAAAGTTATGTGAAATGAAAAGAAAAACTGTAAAAAAAAAAAAAAAAAAAAAAAGCAATATGAAATTAAAAGAATGTGTGGAATGAAAATAAAATGTAAATGTAAAGACAAGCAATGTAAAATTAACAGAAAATATGCAAATAAGCCTTTAAATAAATGCTCTTCATATATACCATTTTGTGTTTTCATTTGGGCTATAACACCTGTCTTAAAATGTAAGGGATACTGGAGCTTTGTTGGGGTGGTGGGACTGCTCGCGGTGGGCGCCGGAAAATTTCCCTTATTTTCAAATTCAAAACTTGACAGGTATGGTCTCGGGTCGAGTTTGACTCGTTCCTTAATCACGTGACAGCCCCATACGCAAAACTAACGCAGTCTTGAGCCGGAAAGAGAATTGATTAGTTCATCTCATGAGTCTTTCGGGTCGAGTTTGACTCGTTCCTTAATCACGTGACAGCCCCATGCGCTATTTCTGACATTTCTGTCACCGTGTTTTTGTTACTGTTTGTTGAGGATCTGTGGTTTGTTATTATTTTATAAATAAATAAAACCCTGTTATAAATAAAATTTTGATTAATTTGTCTTCTTGACTGTCTATCGGTAAATAAACACTAGGCTATATAATAATATAATAATCCAAGCTTACAATAAAAAGTATTTATAGACTAGTTTGTTCATTTTTACTCCAATTTTGAGTTTGCTGGTATAATAATTGCTTTTCCTAGGCAGACTTGACTTATTGGTGTAATATATGTATAAGAAGATTGCTCAAAAAAGGACATAATGACATACATTAAAAGCAAATAACATTTTGAATTTGAATTATTAATGTTAAAGACAAATGTTAAAGACATTAAGGTTATGATAACTTCAGCTTTAACAGTTTTAACCCAGCTCAGAGTGAGGAGTTTCAGATCCTGGTTCACTGCCAGTGCAGGGGCCATGTTTTGGGAAGACTTTGACGAGAGGGTAGCAAGCTTGAGGCCTTCTGCTACCTCTTCTAAGACCTCAGATGCTATGATGGCCAACCTTGCAGAGCCACTCTTACCCCGCACATCAGACCCTCTGGCCTGGTGGAGGAGATGTTCACCAGTATACACAAGCCTTTCTGAAGTCACAAAGACAAGACTTTGCATTGTGGCCACATCCGTGCCATCTGAATTTTTTTTTTCTAAAACTGGGCAGATTATCTCAGATAGAAGAACTCACAGACTCAGCCCATCCAAGGTCAGGGAGCTTGTTTTTTTTTTAAATAATGTAAACATGCCTTAAAGCAAGTCCTAAAAATATAGCCACAGTGTGTTATTTATTTTAAAGCTTATTTATTTTTATTTATTTAGAAAAAGACTAGCTTGTTGTGCAATATTTTTGTTGTTGTGATTTTAAAAGGTAATTTGTTATTGTTATAAGGCTCCATAGCTTTAGTATCTCTTAATTTTCATTTATTTTTTATTCAAATGGTTTAAAATTATTTTGGGAATAGCTTGTTGTGCAATATTTAGTTTTTCTTTTTTTTTATATTGTACTTTTAAAGTTCATTTGTTAAGGTTATTAGACCCTGTGGCTTTATTATCTTTTAATTTTAATTTCATTTTTAATTATTTACATTTTTATTATTTTAATTTATTTTGGAATAGTTGTCCTCTTTGTTACAAAGCTTTTCTGTAATAAACAATAAACAACTATTCAAAAGTATGTACAGTGTTTTTAATGTTTATAAAGTGTCATATGTTACAAAAGTATGGTTTACACAGACAATCTGATTTAATAACTGCACAACTAAACAAAAACAAACAAACAGACAGAAAAAAAGATCAACATTTTAAGCATAACAAACTCTTTATTTCCACATTCAGTATTATGGAAAAGTACCACCATGACAGAAATTAAAAACAACAATTTGAAACCAGAAATGCATCACGTTACTGTAAGAGTAAATAATACTAATAATAAATAAGTACTACGCACCCATTTTGTAAGGAAAGTTGTAAATGAACTAATTACTCTAGCCAATGTTGTCACACAGTACAAAAGAACGAAAAACCCGAAGAACCGAAAGATGAACTATTCAATTATCTGCATTCTTTTACTGTCAGTGTCTATGGTTTTAGCGTATGGGTCTGTCACGTGATTAAGGAACGACTCGACCCGAAGACTCATGAGATGAACTAATCAATTCTCTTTCCGGCTCATGCTGCATTGGGTTTAATGTATTGGGCTGTCACGTGATTGAGGAACGAGTCAAAAACCCGATAGACTCGAACTATGAACTAATCAATTCTCTTTCCGGCTCATGCTGCATTGGGTTTAATGTATTGGGCTGTCACGTGATTGAGGAACGAGTCAAAAACCCGATAGACTCCAACTATGAACTAATCAATTCTCTTTCCGGCTCATGCTGCATTGGGTTTAACGTATTGGGCTGTCACGTGATTGAGGAACGAGTCAAAAACCCGATAGACTCGAACTATGAACTAATCAATTCTCTTTCCGGCTCAAGACTGCATTGACTGACAGGTGAATTACTACTACTAGAACAGAACCCATAGAATAATGCGCATGCGCGACTGAACGAATCACTCCCCGAGACGACTCGTTCTTCCCGAGTCACATTAAAGATTCGTTCAAAATGAACGAATCGTTCAAGAACGACACATCACTACTCCGCGATCGCCTGATTCGTAGATTCATAAGACCGTCAATTAATTCGCAGTTGCATAACAGCCTATTGCACGTCAGCCTGATAGACTGCACAGGTGCTCCCGATGGCCAGTCTCAGCTGCATGGATTGAGTTGGGCAGGTCATTCCATTCAAAAGTCAGTGAAAGTAATTTTATGCCTCTTTGGGATGGCACAGTAAAGCGACATTCACTTGCAGAAAGAAAGCTTCTAAATGGCACATACGTCTGAAGTAATGAATTTAATTAAAGGAGTGCAGAGCCAGTTGTGGTTTCGTAGGCAAACATTACAGGGTTACTCCACCCCAAAATGAACATTTTGTCATTAATCACTTACCCGACTGTCGTTCCAAACCCATAAAAGCTTCATTCGTCTTTGGAACACAACTTAAGACATTTTGGATTAAAACCAGGAAACTTGTGACTCTCCCATAAACTGACACGTAAATGACACTGTCGAGGTCCAGAAAAGCATGATGAGAATAGTCCATCTGCCATCAATGGTTCAAACGTAGCATAACGATGTATAATTTCTATAATTCTGTGTATTTGTTCTTGTGTGTGCAGATAACAACATTTATGAACATTTGTGAAAAGTTTTTATTATAGCACATATAAGGCAAATATGTTATAATGTATATAATATATTCAAAACAAGAGCTCCTAAAAAGAATAAAAATAACAGGACATATGATTAAAGTTTGTAGAGAGACATGAATTTTTGAATAAAGTTGTTATTTTAGTTGTCTTCGTGTACAAAAAGTATTCTCGTCGCTTCATAACATTGAAACACAGATGGCAGTGTGACTATTCTGATGTTGTCTGTCTTTCTTTACTGGATCTTGACAGTTTAATTTACTTGGCAGTCTATGGGACAGTCACAAGCCTCCTGGTTTTCATCCAAAATACCTTAAATTGTTTTCCGAAGATGAATAAAGGTTCTACGTGTTTGGAACGACATAGGGGTAAGTGATTAATGACAAAATGGTAATTTTGGGGTGGAGTAACCCTTTAATGCCTTGAAGTTTATGTGAGCATATATTGGTAGCCAGTACAAATTGCTAAACAGAGATGTGACGTGCATTCTCTTGGCTCATTTAAAGAGCCACACAGATGGGAAATCAAAAATTACCTGTATTACAGTGTATGATGTAGCTGTCCATCAGTGTAAACAATGTGCAAAGTAATTAAACCAAAAGGTACACGATTTATAAAATTATTGGCTTCTAAAGTAAGGAGTCGACTCTGAATCGCTGAAACGAGTCGTTATAGATTTCAAATCTTTTGCCCATCTCTATGTACGTCACTAGAAACACTTTGCATAATAATCTCCGCCTACCGTCTTGGGAGAAACGGAACTCTGACCTGCCCCACCCCCCCACACAGACGCTCTGGTTGGTGTGAGAGCATCATGTCGAGGAGACAGTGTGTTTTTAATTGTACTGGCAAGTTTTTTTTTTTTTCACTGCCAAAGAATGAAGATCAGAAGAACCAATGGCATTTAACTGATGACTGCTTTTCTAATCTCGGTGAGTTCAAGGCGGGATTTTCAAAGCGTTTGGCCATAAAAGAGGGTTCATTACCAACTTTATTTAGACCAACAAGCATGTCCGAATCACAATGCGAAGTATGATTATGAAGTTATGTGTTTGTTTTCTCCCAAGGGTCTTATCAGTATGTCGCACTAGCACTAACAGTTATATGTTAAAACCCTCTGGAGTCGATTAACGCGGATACGCATTGAGTCATTTTCCCCTGATAACCCCGAAAAAGTCAGCGCTGATCTTCATTTACAAACACGTGATTAAAATGAAGTGTAACACCGTGAATACTCAACGAAGAGACATGAGAGAGATATCTATAGAAAGCTTGACATGTCTACTTTATCACAGATATTCTGTGATAAAGTAATCCATATGAAAACAACGTGATGTCCAATCTTTCACGTCTCCCTTCATTATATCTAATGTGACCACGCCCCGCGCTGAACGCGCTATTCAGATTCAAACTGAAGCGCGCGGCTTGAATACACCCACACAGAAGAAAAAGCAGCGAGACTGTTCAAGTTTTTTATTTTACTGTTTGCTTCGCGATGAGAGGAATAAGACATAATTCACCCCAAAAAGATGCTAACGCATTGTTTACCGTGAAGTTGTGTGCGGAACAACCAATCAAAACTATGTTAGTTGACCAATCAGAACACAGTATGCTACCGAAATGTGGGGTTTAAGGAAACTGAATCTTTTGAACGGCTTCGCGCGAACCGTTTGGGGATCTCTGAGAATTGAGGTAATTTTAAAATGATATTTTGACAAAATGACAATGTTTTTTAACCGTGGATGGATTTACACCTGTTGTACAGGACTTATAAACAGTGATAGGAAGCTTAGAATTTTCATCTTACTGGCTCTTTAAAATTAATCTTGCTGCCGCGTTCTGGATTAATTGTAAAGGTTTATTAAAACTGGCTGGAAGATCCACTAAGAGAGCATTTTAATAGTCCAGCCTGGACAGAACAAGAGCTTGAACAAGGAGTTGTGAAGCATGTTTTTTAAGAAACGGCCTGATCTTCTTGATGTTAAATAGCGCCAATCTATAAGTTTACTGGTACATGTACTGTGTATTATTAATTATTATTTTGTCTGTTAATAAATGCTATAAACTTGGCTGTATTCTATAGCCTATACATTTAATAAGTTGTGAAAAGTGATGATCTGATTAATTTCTTATAAGAAAGGTTATTGCAAGCATGTTTCACATTTTAAACTGAAAACAGAAATGTTTATACTTGTGGGAGCTAAAAGACTCCTATTCAACATGAACATTCCTCTTGCAAATAGATTTGTAATTTTGAAAGATGTTTTTGTCTTAAATTGGCTGTATTTCAGCACATAAGGGGAAAATGAATAAAGAGAGAAAACCAAAGTAAGCATCTGGTAGTTTAACTGATTCACAGAACATAAGACACAGACACACACACATACAGACAGAACGCTGGAATAACACAAGTGATTTATAACAACAGACCTTTTCAAACAGCTCTCGAGTGATCAGTTAAACAGTTAAAAGACAAAAACATAAGTATTTTAATTTGAACTTTCATTGGAATTTATCTTGGCAGTGTGACGTGTATGCTGTTCAAAAAAATATTATAACTATATACCAGGTAGGCACTAGGCAGTCTCTCTCTCTCTCTCTCTCTCTCTCTCTCTCTCTCTCTCTCTCGCTCTCGCTCTCTCACACACACTGAGTCACACAAGAGGGTGCTGTATCCAACAAAATCCGAGAACATTAAGCTAAGTTCATTCAGACAACTCTAAGGCAACTAAATGGGCTTATAACATCAGGATCTTTC